>NC_042624.1:121457206-121626131 GCF_901001135.1 Rhinatrema bivittatum
TTGTTCAAGACCTCTCATGATCTTAAAGACCTCTATCATATCCCCCCTCAGCCGTCTCTTCTCCAAGCTGAACAGCCCTAACCTCTACAGCCTTTCCTCATAGGGGAGCTGTTCCATCCCCTTTATCATTTTGGTAGCCCTTCTCTGTACCTTCTCCATTGCAATTATATCTTTTTTGAGATGCGGCAACCAGAATTGTACACAGTATTCAAGGTGCGGCCTCACCATGGAACGATATAGAGGCATTATGACATTTTCCGTTTTATTAACCATTCCCTTCCTAATAATTCCTAACATTCTGTTTACTTTTTTGACTGCTACAGCACACTGAGCCGACGATTTTAAAGTATTATCCACTATGATGCCTAGATCTTTTTCCTGGGTGGTAGCTGCTAATATGGAACCTAACATCGTGTAACTACAGCAACGGTTATTTTTCCCTATATGCAACACCTTGCACTTGTCCACATTAAATTTCATCTGCCATTTGGATGCCCAGTCTTCCAGTCTTGCAAGGTCCTCCTGTAATGTATCACAGTCTGCTTGTGATTTAACTATTCTAAATAATTTTGTATCATCCGCAAATTTGATAACCTCACTCGTCGTATTCCTTTCCAGATCATTTATATATATATATATATATTGAACAGCACCAGTCCAAGTATAGATCCCTGAGGCACTCCACTGTTTACCCTTTTCCACTGAGAAAATTGACCATTTAATCCTACTCTCTGTTTCCTGTCTTTTAACCAGTTTGTAATCCACGAAAGGACGTCGCCTCCGATCCCATGACTTTTAGTTTTCGTAGAAGCCTCTCATGAGGGACTTTGTCAAACACATTCTGAAAATCCAAATACACTACATCTACCACTTTACCTATAGCCACGTTTATTAACTTCTTCAAAAAAAATGAAGATTTGTTAGGCAAGACTTCCCTTGGGTAAATCCATGCTGACTGTGTTCCATTAAATCATGTCTTTCTATATGCTCTACGATTTTGATTTTGAGAATAGTTTCCACTATTTTTCCCGGCACTGAAGTCAGGCTCACTGGTCTATAGTTACCCGGATCGCCCCTGGAGCCTTTTTTAAATATTGGAGTTACATTGGCCACCCTCCAGTCTTCAGGTACAATGGATGATTTTAATGTTAGGTTACAAATTTTAACTAATAGGTCAGAAATTTCATTTTTTAGTTCCTTCAGTACCCTAGGATATCTCTGTTTACTTCGTTGATTGGTTCTTTTCAAAGTTACATTGTTTTAAATATGCCCATTTTTTCTGTGCAGGATTCCATCGTTGAGTGTGTACATGCACATAAGGGAAAGCATGCCAACCAGAATGAATTTCCCCTAAAGCAGATTACGGGTCTGGAGGTCTGGACAGTGTGACGGATAAATATTTGTTTCCATCGATAAGCAGGCTGAATTAGCCATTACATGTGGGTGGTGTCATGCACTACTACGCATGTGCGAAAGTTCTCATGTGGGCGTTGCCTTGTGAGCCTCCTCAGTCTATATCAGAGCTAAATCTAGCCATGCGGTTGACTCTCTAGGGAGGTGGGTGGGCATTCCATGGCTAATTTGTCCTGCTTTTTTTTAGGGTTTTGTGTGTATCACAATGCACCTAATAGCTAAATGAGTTTGCTATTAATGAGATCTAGAACCTAATTTATAATTTAAAAAATCACAAATTCAATAGAATCCAGCATCCTGTAATTTAATAGAAGGGAAAAGGCATACTCATTGAAGCCAAAGGCTTTATCAGTGGAGGTATCAGGGGCATTAGACTTACAATTAAATCATCACTTTCCAAAAAACACTACTTTAACTGACGTTTAAAATAGCTTTTACAGGGTTCATATACTTCTATTAACGTTCTTTAAAATCAAATATTTTTATAACATTCAAAAATTACTTATTCAAAAGTAAATGGTAAATTTGGTTACTGTAAACTTTACATGATTTTTTTATTGAACCAGAGAGGAATCAATTTCCCCAAACTTCATAGGAGTCAGGGGTGTAGTTAGCTGGGTATTCGGGGCCTGTGCCCAGATTGTCAGTTGCTGCATTAAAATGAAGACACATTTCTCCTTCAATGTACTGCATTGCATGCTGCCTGCTTCCAGGTCTAGCAGTAGTGCAGACACAGAGCTTGCTGGGCAGACTGGATGGGCCGTTTGGTCTTTTTCTACCGTCATTTCTATGTTTCTATACCGGGCAATATCACCTCCCTTTTTCTGCTGACCATGCTTCTCCCTATGCAGCCAAGCATTTTTCTGGCTTTTACTGAAGAAAAGAGATGGAAATAACAGCAATGAGAGGAGAGAGTGCAAGGGAGAGATGGGAGGGGGCCAAGAGAGATGCAAAGGAGCAGGAGATAGGTGAGATGAGAGACCAGATGGGACGGTATGAAGAGGAGAAAGATGGAGAGGGTGGATGGAAGATGTAGGGGAGAGATGAGAAGAGATTGGGTGGAAGAGTGAAAAAGCATGAATTTAGGGGAGAGTGGATAGTTGGTCTACTTTGTTTTTTTTCTATGTAACATGGAGAGGATGTTTTCTTTATAATGCTTGTCGTGTCACCTGGGGTGTTTTTCTTTATGTATTCATGAGTTGTTAAGTTTGGAAAAGTTAGAAATAAAGAGTTAAAAAAAACCAAAACAAAACATGAATTGAGGAATTAGGAGATTGGGGATTTATGGTTTGGGTGGAAGAGTGGGGACTCAAGGATTGGAGGAGATACTCTAGATGCAGTGATTTATTTATTTATTTAAAAACTTTTCTATACCGTCGTTAAGTTAGGTACCATCACAACGGTTTACAATAAGGCACAAATATTAATGTTGGAAAAATATCTTGATTTCTATCCACTAAACAGGTGCCAACAATTTACGGTAACATAGTTATAATTGCTCATTGGTGGTGGTATTACATCTGTTATGGATTCTCAGTTTAGTGGACCCTTAGGCCGACCTGCAGGAGACTGGGAAAGGTGGTCAATGTCTCTATGTGGCAGGCCGGGAGGCAGATGTTCAGGCAGGACGTAGAGGTGCTCTTCACCCTGGAAGCTGGTACTCCCCCGGGAGGAGCCCGTAGGAGCCCAACCGCTAGGACTTAGGCGGCTTCACCTTGGAACCGAAGCCCCCCGGGAGGAGCCCATAGGGGCTCGGCCGCTGGGACTTAGGGGGTTGTTGATCAGGCCTGAGAACTGGAACCAGACTAGGACAGTAGATAAGTACTATAGCAGGGCTCGGGTTCTGGAACCAGGCAGGAACTGTAGCAAGACTCGGGTACTGGAACCAGGCAAGAACTGTAGCAGGCAAGCAGGTACTGTAGCAGGCAAGCAGGAACGGGGCGAGTAGCGAGACAACTCACTCCGGGGCACAACGCAACAGGGAACCAGGAGGTAAGCCTGTTGCAAGACAAAGACTGAGTGTCCGCAGCCGGCTTATCAAGGCCGCGGCGTCTGACGTCAGGAACTGGGCGGAGTCACCACTGGGGGAAACGGCCTAGAAAAGTGTCCAAGTGGCACGCGCGCGCCTAGAAGCAGGGCATCCATGGGAAGCTTCCCGGTGGTGCGGCCCCTGCGGGGACGCCACCGAACAGGGCGCAAACCAGGCCTCCAGAAGCGGGAGTAGGTCCAGGAGCACGGAGGTAAGGGTCTGGTCGCGGTGCTCGCGGCCAGAACCGCAACAGTACCTCCCCTCTTACGCCCCCTCTTAGCCGGTCCGGGTTTACTTGGGTGGTCCAGATGGAACTGCTGTAATAAGTCCTTGTCAAGGATGTTACGGGCGGTTCCCAAGAATTATCCTTGGGTCCGCAACCCTCCCAGGCAAGCAAGTACTCCCAGAGTTGATGGAACCGGATATCCAAGACCTCACGTACTTGATATGTAACCTCATCCGGTACTGAAGGGTCCGATGATTCAGGAGCCCGGGAGTGGTATCTGGATAAAACAAGAGGCTTTAGCAATGACACATGGAACACGTCATGTATACACATGGAGGAGGGTAGGCGTAATTGGTATGAGACTGCTCCCACTCGTTTGGCGACTCGAAAAGGCCCACAGAATCTCGGAGCTAGTCTTCGAGACGGAATACGTAGCTGTAGATTTTTTGTACTAAGCCAGACGCGGTCTCCTGGGAGGAAGATGGGTGCTGGCTGACGATGTCTATCTGCCCATTTCTTGGCGGACTGGGGCTTTACGGATCTTTCCCTGGACAGACGTCCATAAGGAAAGGAGCTGGCGGGCTGAAAGTTGCACTGCCGGGAGTGCACTAAGTTCAGGCGAAGGCAAGGGCGGTCGAAGTTGCTTCCCATAGACGACGAGGAAAGGCGAACTTCCAGTAGCAGCATGCATGTGATTATTATAAGAGAACTCCACCCACGGGAGTAGCTTGGCCCAATTATCTTGTCGTTCATTCACGAACGAATGGAGAAAAGTCTTCAAGGTTCTGTTAGTCCATTCCGTTTGCCCATTACTCTGGGGATGGAATGCAGACAAAAGACTAAGTTGCACATTGAAGCGTTTGCAAAGTGCTTTCCAATATCGAGCAGTAAACAGTGGTCCTCGATCGGAGACTATATCCTGCGGGAGACCGTGAAGTCTAAAGATATGCTGAGCGAAGAGGTTAGCTAGGTCAGGTGCAGAAGGCAACTTTGGCAAGGGGACAAAGTGCGCCATCTTGGAGAATCGGTCTACGGTCACCCAAATGACCGAATTACCTGCTGAGACGGGAAGATCCACGACAAAGTCGGTGGAGATGTGTGTCCAAGGCTCCACCGGGATGGGCAAAGGTTGCAAGAGGCCCCTGGGCCTTCCGATGAGCGGCTTTTGAACGGCGCAGGTAGGGCAAGAGCCCACAAAAGCCTGGACGTCCTGTCTCACCGTCGGCCACCAGTAGAAATGGTTCAACAAGTCTAAGGTCCCTTTATAGCCAGCATGGCCCCCCGTGAGGGAGTCATGGGCCCAAGTGAGAACAGCTCTCCGGGAGCGAAGTGGAATGACGGTCTTCCCTTGGGAGGATACCAAGGTTGCTGCAAGGCTCACTTTCACAGGATCCAAAATGTACTGAGGGGTGTCAGGAGTCTCTTCGACCTCAGAGGAGCGCGAGAGTGCGTCAGCTCGAATATTCTTAGAGCCGGGTCGATAGCGTAAGGTAAAGTCAAACCGATCAAAAAACAGCGACCACCGGGCTTGCCTTGGGTTCAGGCGTTGGGCTTGCTTCAAGAATGCTAAGTTTTTGTGGTTGGTGTAGATCTTAACCGGATGGTTGGCTCCCTCCAACCACTGTCTCCATTCCTCCAGGGCAAGTTTCACGGCTAGCAACTCTTTATCATCAACACAGTAGTTGCTCTCTGCTGGGGAGAATTTCTTCAAGAAATAAGAACAGGGTAACAATTGTCCAGAATCAGAGTACTGGCTCAGCACGGCCCCCACGGCCACATTGGAGGCATCAACCTCCACCACAAAGGGCCTGCTGGGATCTGGATGATAAAGGCAGGTGTCTAACAAAAACGCTTCCTTAAGGGCCTCGAAGGCTTGGCAGGCGGGAACAGGCCAATCCACCTCGTTGGCCCCCTTTCGGGTGAGGGCAGTCAACGGGGCCACAATATGGGAGTAGTTAGGAATAAAGTGACGGTAGAAATTGGAAAAGCCGAGGAAGCGTTGCAATGCTTTAAGGCCCTTCGGCCAGGGCCAATTCTTAATTGCTGCCACGTTCTCAGGATCCATTTGGAAGCCTGTTGCAGAGATTATGTAGCCCAGGAATGGCAGGGACGTCTTCTCGAAACTACATTTTTCCAGTTTCGCGTACAGACCTTGCTCCCTAAGTATTTGGAGCACTTGACGGACATGCTGACGGTGCGAAGGCAGGTCCTGGGAGTAGTCTAGCACATCGTCGAGGTAAACGGTTACACAGATGTTCAGAAGGTCCCGGAACACCTCGTTCATAAGGTGCTGGAACACCGCCGGAGCATTACATAAGCCGAAAGGCATCACAAGATACTTGTAATGCCCGTCTCTGGTATTAAAAGCGGTTTTCCACTTGTCTCCGGGACGAATTCTGACTAAGTTGTACGCACCTCGTAAGTCCAACTTTGTGAAAATCTTCGCTCCCTGGAACCTATCGAGGAGCTCCGGGATTAACGGGAGCAGGTAACGGCCTCGCTTAGTAATGGAATTTAGGCCTCGATAGTCTCTATACACGGTCTCAGTGAGCAGTCTTTCTTGCTGACAAAGAAGAAGCCTGCCCCTGCAGGCGACTTGGATGGGTGAATGAACCCCTTGGCCAAATTCTCTGAAATATACTCGGACATGGCCCGGGTTTCGGGTAATGATAAGGGATACACCCTTCCTCGGGGGGGCATAGTACCAGGTAACAGGTCTATAGCGCAGTCATATGGACGATGCTGCGGAAGGATCTCCGCCTTAGTCTTGGAAAATACGTCCGTAAAGTCCTCATAAGGTGCAGGAGGACCTAGGGCAGAGTGCATCAACGGAAGTGCGGGAGTCCTAGGCACTTTCATACAGTCAGTTAGAAAGAAAGGGCTCCACTTGACAATCTGTAGAGTATCCCACTGAATCGTGGGCGAGTGCTTCTGTAACCACGGCAACCCTAGCACCACGGGGTGGACAGCCTTTTCCAACACTAGGAAGGCTATCTCCTGAATGGATCGCCCCGGTGCGGACAGTAATGGGTGCCGTGGACTCATGACAGGTCCTGGAAGGAGCGTCCCCTGGATAGAGGTAATTCGTAATGGGACCTCCTGTCTATGCGTAGGGATTTGCAACTGGGAGACTAAGTTCTGCAGGATGAAATTACTTCCGGCTCCAGAATCCAGGAACGCAATCGTCTCAATGGACCCTCTGGGGTATTCCAGGGTAACAGGCACGGTACATTGAGGAGCTGTAGCACAGCCTAGGAGGAGCTCCTCCCAACCTCCTAGGCTGTGGCATTTTCCGCATGCTCCTGGCAGCGTGCCAAGAAGTGGCCCTTCTGACCACAATACAAACACAACTTCAAAATGGCGACGTTGCCTCTCTTCAGCAGAGAGCGGGGCCCGGCCCAGCTGCATGGGTTCGCAGGTGGAAGCATCTGGATGAGAAGTCTTAGGAGAAGGCACGGGTCTCGCCTACCCAACAGCCGAACTGAGACGAGAGGAGCGCTGCTCCATTGCCCGTTGTTGTAGGTGGCGGTCATCGTGGGCGGCCATCTCTATCAAGGCGTTGAGGTCTTCCGCAGATCTCGAGCAGCAATCTCATCCTTTATGCGTCCAGAGAGACCCTCCAAGAAGATGGCCTTAAGACTACCATCCTGCCAACCTACTTCTTGGGCTAAAGTCCGAAACTCCATAGCATAATCTGCCAAGGAGCGAGCCCCCTGACGGAGTTGCAGCAGATCAGAGGTAGCTGAGGCTACTCGGGCGGGCTCATCAAAGGTCTGTCAAAAGTTCGAGATGAACTGTTGTAAGTTCGTTAGCGAGGAATCATTATTTTCCCAAAGGGGAGAAGCCCATATCAAGGCTTTCCCATCAAGCAGGGACAGCCACTTTCCACGCATCCGAGGGGAACTGCCGGGGCAACAGGGAGAACCGTATAAAACATTAGTTCAGAAAGCCGCGGCAGGTCCTTATATCACCAGCGTAACGAGAGAGTGCCGGCAGCTGAGTTACTGAGGAGTCTTGACCCTCGGGTGTTGGTTCTGGGGCAGACGAGGCCCTGGCATCCAATCGGGCCAATAACTCCCCTACCGAACCAGTAAGGACCTCGAGGTACTGTTGTTGATACTGTAGCTGCTGGGCCAACCCTGGCAGGTCCAAGGGGACAGGCGCATCCACCGAGTCCATGGCCTTGCAATCTGTTATGGATTCTCAGTTTAGTGGACCCTTAGGCCGATCTGCAGGAGACTGGGAAAGGTGGTCAATGTTTCTAGTATGTGGCAGGCCGGGAGGCAGATGTTCAGGCAGGACGTAGAGGTGCTCTTCACCCTGGAAGCTGGTACTCCCCGGAGAGGAGCCCGTAGGAGCCCAACCGCTGGGACTTAGGCGGCTTCACACTTGGAAGCCGAAGCCCCCCTGGGAGGAGCCCGTAGGGGCTCGGCCGCTGGGACTTAGGCGGGTTGTTGATCAGGCCTGAGAACTGGAACCAGACTAGGACAGTAGATAAGTACTGTAGCAGGGCTCAGGTTCTGGAACCAGGCAGGAACTGTAGCAAGACTCGGGTACTGGAACCAGGCAAGAACTGTAGCAGGCAAGCAGGAACCAAGCAGGTACTGTAGCAGGCAAGCAGGAACGGGGCGAGTAGCGAGGCAACTCACTCCGGGGCACAACGCAACAGGGAACCAGGAGGTAAGCCCGTTGCAAGGCAAAGACTGAGTGTCCGCGGCCGGCTTATCAAGGCTGCTGCGTCTGACGTCAGGAACTGGGTGGAGTCACCACTGGCGGGAAACGGCCTAGAAAAGTGTCCAAGTGGCACGCGCGTGCGCCTAGAAGCAGGGCATCCATGGGAAGCTTCCCGGTGGAGCGGCCCCCGCGGGTACGCCACCAAACAGGGCGCAAACCAGGCCTCCAGAAGCGGGAGTAGGTCCAGGAGCATGGAGGTAAGGGTCTGGTCGCAGCGCTCGCGGCCAGAACCGCAACAACATCATGTCCATTCTTATCAGTGACAGATTTAAATAGACAACTTATAGTATCTTATTCTTTGGTGGTGAGCGAAAATATATAAAAATAAAATACATACCTGTGTAGATTAGGGTAGTGTGCGTGGGTGTTCTGCAGATCGCCTCCCATATTCCTTGTGTTCTTCTCCTTTCTCATTGCTGTATGCTTCTTTAAATAACCATGTTTTTAAATTTCTTCTGAAGGTTTTGATGTCTCTTTGTAAGTGGATCTTGATCGGCATGGTGTTCCATAGCATAGGTCCTGCTAAGGAAAGTGCTCTTTCCCTTACTTGGGTTAGTCTTGCTGTTGTAATTGAGGGAATGGTTAATAAAGCTTTATTTGCTGATCTCAGGTTTCTGTGAGGGACGTGTACGCGAAGGGCTGTGTTCAGCCATTCAGTTTTTTCATTATGTATTAATTTATGTATGGTACATAGGGTTTTGTATTGTATTCTTTGCTCAATGGGTAACCAGTGTAGTTCAGCTAGGGTTTCAGTGATATGGTCTCTCTTACCAGTCAGGATTATTGCGGCCGTGTTCTGCCGTATTTGGAGTGGTCTTATCGTGGTGTATGGTAAACCAAGTAGGAGGGCATTACAGTAATCGGTGCTAGCGAAAATTAGAGCTTGTAACACTGAACGGAAGTTATTAGTTGTTAGTAGTGGTTTTAGTCTTCTAAGAGTTATGAGTTTGGCATATCCTTCCCTTACTTTTAAAGATATGTGTTGTTTCAGGTTAAGCTCTGTGTCAATTATTACTCCAAGGTTTCTTACTTTCTCTGCTCATTCTATTTTTTGGTTGTTTTTGAGTATGATTGGGTTTTGAATGATTTCAATGTTTTTACATTCTAAATGTAGGAATTCTGTTTTCTCTATGTTAATAACTAATTCCATCTGGTTTAGTAACTGTTTGATGATATCCAGATACATGTTGGCTATGTTCAATGTCTTTTAAATTGTGTCATCAATGGGTAAAATTAGTTGAATATCATCGGCGTATATGTAGTGTGAGATGCCTAGACCAGCTAGCGGGTGACATAGTGGCAGCAGATATATGTTGAATAGGGTGGTCGATAAAGCTGATCCCTGTGGGACTCCTGTTTGAAGGTTTATTTTTTTTACGTTATGTCTTTGATCTGTACTTGGTGGTATCTATTATTTAGATATAATTTGAACCATTTGTTTTGTTACTTAATCCTATTTCTTCTAGTCTATTTAGTAGGATGTTATGATTTACAGTATCGCATGCTGCTGATAGGTCTAGCATCATTAAGATGTACTGTTTACCGCTGTTGAAGCCTCTCATGATGTTGTCTGTTAGGGCGAGCAGTAGAGTTTCTGTGCTGTAGTTTTTGTGAAAGCCATGTTGTGATGGATATGGGATATTGTTGGTCTCTAAGTGTTCTGCTAGCTGATTTTGCATAGCTTTTTCTGGTGGGAGGTATGAGTTGGTGTTTATTAGATAGGCTAGGGGTGTGAAACAGGGTGCAGAAAGGTAGGGAGGGGTGGAAAGATGGTGTGGAGGCCCTGGGGAGAGTTTGAGAGGCAATAGAATGGATAGGAGGGCAATGGAGGGAATGAGCAAGGGGGAAGTGATCTTCCTGATATTTCCAAATGATGCAGGTTGTCTTCTGTCAGAGGCAGGTGCGAGGCTTGATGAACCATTACCAATGGCCTGACCCAATATGGCACTTCCTATGTTGAGAGGGGCAGGTCTGTGAAGGGGGTCAGAGATGGGAGAGCTGGGGAGAGGTGAAAGTGGGAATTAAGGGGCAGAAGAAAGAGGATGCATGATGAAAGGAGCTGGGGGGGTGAGTACAGAGAGGAAATAGGGGGACTAGAGAGTGGGTGACAGAGGGGGAATAGGAGAGCAGGAGAAATAGGAGGACGGGGAGGGCTGAGAGCAGGGATATTAAGGACTGAAGGAGAGGTGAAGTCTATCTATGAGAGGACAGAGATGCAGGGAAGAAATGGAGAAAGATGAAAGGGAAAGATTGATGTCAAAGACAGATATAGAGAAAGATGGGAAGAAGACAGGAGAGAGAAGAAATAGGAAATGAAAAGGACTTCAAAGACCAACAAGAGGAAAGTGAAAAACAAAGACCAGGACCACCTTGGTTACAAAAATAAAAAGCTCAAAAAAGGCAGAAAAATTTCAGATTTTAGTGATTGGAAATGTACATTTGTTTATTTTGATCAGTACAGCAGGAAATAAGTTTCTGTTTCTCTTTCTCTGGTGTTCTGTCGCATGGAGAGACCAGTTTCTTAGGGTTTCTATTTCAGTTTTAGACTGCATGTTTCTGTTTCTATTCTGTATTAGGTAAAGGTCTTCTGCGTGTGTCTTAATCCCAAGTTTGAAAACTGCTGCCCTCGAGGAGACTGGAGGAGGAATATGACAGAGACATTCAAGCATTTAAATAATGCAGTAGAAAGGAAATTCTAGGACAAGAAGTCAATATAATGCTTACAGATAACACTGGGAAATATTTTTTCATGGAAAACGTGGAGGAAGCATGGAACGGCCTCCCAGTAACAATTCAAGAAAAAATGAAATAAGCACAGAATTTAGGGGAAAGCCAGAGATCATCTAGGTGCTAAGACTAGCTAGATCTGCTGGTCCCTATGTGCTGACATATGCTAAAATAAGAGGTAGTCTCCTTTCTTAGGAAGGTGAAAGACCTCCCAGTTTTATCCTCTTCTCCATGTTTTCTGTCTTCAGTCACCTGAAACTCAGTGCAAAATATCCAGATATTTAATTGATTGATTGATTTATATTCTGTCTTTTTGTGATTAGTAGGATTGCCAACTTTCAACTGTCAAATTTCCTCCAAGCACTTAAGATGCTGTTTCATGTCTTCACTGATGGGGTTTACGCGCGTTACTTTTACTGCTATTGTTCACCATTAGAAAGCACAGAATACAGATAAGGACACATCTAGTCTTCCCAGTTTGCTTTCCTGCTACCATGCCTTAGACCCCAACTTGATCTCTTTTTCCTCTTTACTTCTACGCTTTTCTGGAACTGTTATTGTTTTGCCTCTATTGCCTCCCACTGGGAGGTTGTTCCCATGCATCTATCCCCCCTTTCTGTGAAGAAATATTTTCTAAGGTTACTCCTAAATCTACCCTTTGGGGCTCATGCTAAAATGGCCAATATGGGAGTATCTGGGCTGCATATGAGCAACGCATATTTTAAAGCCAGAAATTACGCACGTATATGCACGTGTCCGAGTGAAAAAAAACAATGGTGGAAAAGGGGGTAGAGTTGGGGGTGAGGCTAACAGTTACATGCATAACTCCATATTTTAAAGACTGGGAGACTGCGGTGTGCGTCGGCTCATTAACCTCTTAACCTTTGCTGCTGCTCCTGATGAGGATTAAATCTGCAGATCTCGCATTTTTGAGCTTATACGACAAGATGAGGAGGCTGGATCAACTGGGGAGCTTGCAGGATGAAGAACCAGAGGGATCTGGCTGTCTTCGAGATTGACTGGGCAAACTGGTGGTCCTATGGGAGATATGCAAAGTAGGTCTGCGCGAGTAACCTCTTAAAATTAGGAGTTTACTTATGCACGGAGGTGTATTTTAAATCATAGATATGCAAGTGCGCACATGATTTTAACATTCAAGCGTACTCCCGCTTGCGTGTCAATACGCATGTGTGTAGGCGCATGCACGCTCATTTTAAAATTAGCCTGTTTGAGAATAAGTGGTCCGATTTCTTTACTCTGAAAAGGTTTGCTTTTCCCAGTCCAGGGGTCAAGCTACAGTTTTTTAGGCCTCTGATTAAGTTGTGGACTGAAGTCTATGTAAGTGACACAAAACAAATGTCTCCAGCACATACTGAGCAGAGTTTGCACCAAAGCAGGCCCTGTGTTGTAGAAGTGCAGGGGAGGATGGGAGCCTGGCCTGCAGCTGGGGAGCTGAAATCAGGACATTTCCAAACACTTTATTCTTCCCTTTTTTTTTTTTTACCAACAGTACTCCAAAAATCAGGCCAGTTGCGAACCCTAGTACTGATCAGCCACTTCACAGCTGAAATGTTCCTGTTTTCTTAAAAGAAAAAAACCCCCAACTAATTTTTAGGCTTATAGGAATGGGTGGGTTAGAAGCCGGACTGGGCTGGGCTGAAGAGAGGGGAGAGTAGGGACCTGGAGGTAAGTCCGTGTATCTTGCAGAGAAGAAGAGATGCTGGGCCCTGGTCGCCCTGGTAACCGTGCGCTGGCCATGCTGCTCAGGGCCCTGCACCACGCACTGCAGCCCCGCACTGCAAATCTCCCTAGCAACAGCCGCGCTGCATCCTTTACCGCATCCTCCACCCAGAGCCACTGTCCCAGCCCCCAGCTCGCACGCTCAGAAAACCAGAATACCGTCGGCGTGCTGACCATCAGGCCTCCCACACCTGCCGTTCCCGCTCGCCTCTCTCGGCCGCAAGGCCGACTGGCCCTTCCCCCCCTCAAAAAATTACGCCGTCACCCGCCCGTAAGAGGAAAAAACTACTGCTCCCACAATCCTCCCCCACGCCCGCCGCCGCCATATTGGCCTCACAACCGCGCTTGACTGCGAGCTGGGTTGGCGCTCTGAGCGGAGATGCCCGCCTCCCCGGCCCCCATTGGCTGGCGGCCGCGGCAGGCGGGCGCCGGATTGGTGGCGCGGCGCCGTCCGTCAGTGGCGTCTCCATAGACAGGGTGAGAGTGCGAGGTGAGTCGGTGTGTTGGGGGACTCATGTGTTGGTGTTAAAGCGATGTAAAGCGCTGAATCTCCTCGCGCTTTTGGGGGTGTCGGGGGCTGAAGGGTGGGGTTAGCTGGACGGGGGCTATGGGCCTGCAGGGGTAGGGGGCGGCCCGGGCTGCAGGCATTGCCTGGTGGCGGGGTCCTTGCAGTGCTGTGATGTCAGGCTGCGTTCCAATGGGAGAGTGGGGCGCTGGGGAGGGGGCCTGGGGGTGCTCTGCATTGCGTTGGTGGCCTGGGCCGCGGACTTGAGGGGCTGCCTGAAACCTGCCCTGCTCTTTAGATCAGACTTGAGCTCCTGGGAGGGGGAGAGAGGAATGATCCCTCACTCTTTGGTACTGAAACTGGATCTCTTTGCATGGCTGGGGGAAAAGTTACTCTAGCAGGCTAGAGAGGGGCCTGCTGAATGTGGGTGAGGGGGAGGGAGAAGAAAAGTAAACCATATTTATTGGTTCTGTAGCTTGTGAAAGGAGTAGGAGTAAGGAATGTAATTTGAGGGGCATATGTGGAAAAGGATTTTAGAATGGGGGCAAAAAATATAAATTGTGGGAAAAGTGTTTCCATCCTTTGTTTCAAAATTTGTTGCAAGTTGTATTTAGTCTTGTAACACTATATTGCATGCTAAAAAATCATCTTAATAGATCTTAACTCTTGTATAAATGGCCATTAGTTATAGTAAGGGGGTATTGTGGAGGAATATCCTCCCCCCCCCCCCCCCCTACCCAAAATCCCCACTACCCTCCTTATCCACCTATGCACTTTGCTAAGTACAATTTTCTAATGAAGTGTATCTTGGCTTGATAAGAAGGTACATCAGTCTCCTATGGCTGTGTAATAATGTGCAGTAATGGGTTTAGTTTCCACCATCGTTGAGAACTACCTGGAACAGGCACACAGCCTGAGGCAGATTGTTTTGGATCAATGTGATCATAGAGAACTTTTACACTAGATTAGTTAAGCAGACTTTGGTTGGCTCCATGCTTTATGATGGTACCACATTTCCCACTTGTTCAAGCTTGCAGTGTAGACTCTGTTACTGTCCTTTGCTATTCATGGAATAATTGAATTGTATATTGCATTGTGCTGCTTCTGAAAAGCAGAATTTCTGTACTACTATGTGAAAAGAAAAGATGTTATGAAAGATGGATTGTTAGAAATATAAATATGTGCACAATATAGTTAGATAATGTGTTATTTTTGTAAATTTATTTTAATGTCTGCTTTTTGTGGGCAGTTTTGTTCTTCTCTGGACATTAGTTTTCATTAAGTACAGTGGAATGCCTTATGATTTCTATCTGTCACTTTGCTATTTGGTCACATATAGAGACCAACAGAGTTATATGCGTAAATTGAAAAACATATGGATGGAAATTGGTAAGGACATACACTGCCACCACCTCACCAATGATTTAAATATCATTTAAACAGTTAACTGAGTGCTAAATGTGTTTACCTAATTTGTTGGCTTTTTCCTTGTGATGATATTGTAAGTCGGGGAATCGTCCTGCATTACTTTATATTGCAAGTCTAATTATCAAAATTAACTTTTTATTTTCTTAAATTTTTTATGTAACTGTTTAAAAAGTGTACAGTTGTGTGCAGAAGTTTAGGCAACCAGTGAATCTCTAAGTGAACAGAAGTTGATACAACCTCTACCTGGTACAAAGTTAAACAACATCTTTTCTGCAATTTCTAATGAAAAGTAACTGTTTGCTGATTTTAACCAAATGCAAATAATAAAACAGTGGATACCCTTTGGGTCAGTACTTTGAACACCTCTTTTGGCAGAAATAACAGCTTCCAAACTTTTCCTTTTGGCCTTGGAATATTTTTCCCACTTTTTTCTAGCTCAGAAATCTTCTTGGGTTTCCTTGCATGCACTGCATGGTTCAGAGCTCCCAGAGATTTTCTGTAATAGTCTGAGAATTGCAAGGGCCATGCCAAAACCTTTGTTTTTCTTTCCTGAAAGTATTTCTTGGTTGATTTCAATCACTGTCTGCCTGAAATATCCAACTTCATTTTAGTTTCAGTTCTTCATTGACCGTGGGACCTCAGCTTCTAGGATATGTGGATATTTAGTTGAATCCATTCTTTCTTCCACCCTCGCCATACTACCTGCACTGTTACCTGCCACACAATCCCAAAACATAATAGATTCACTCCCATAATTAATGGCTGGCAAGGTGTTTATTTGCTTCACCCTTTTTTCTCTAAATGTATCTTGTGTGGTTGTGGCTGAACAGTTCAATTTTTGTTTCCATCAATCCAAAGCACTCTGTTCCAAAAAGTTTCAGACTTATCTAGGTTTTGTTTTGCTGTAGATGATTTTTTGTTGTCATCAGAAACGTTTCCTTCTGATAGCTCTCTCATACACATCATTGTTTTGTAAGCAGGGTTGTACTGTGGACACTGCTGCAGTGTCAGTTAAACTTTCCAGCAAATTGTCTGCTGCAGTGATCTCTCGGTACTATTTTGCAGATCTGACTATTCTTTGGGCAGTTCTGTCAGATTTTTCTTGGTTTTTCAGATCTTTTCTGGACTTCAGCAGTTTCATGTAACTTCCATTTCTTAATAGTGATGCTGATAATTGAAATAACTAGCTGGAAGCATATATATATATCCTGCCCCTCCTTTGAAAGAGTGAATAATCTCCATTTTCAAATGCTCAGACTGCTGCTGCTTAGAGGAAGCCATGGTTGTTGAAAGTAGACAGAATAGCAATCACAAGCTGACTAATTGCTTGACTCGTTAGGCACTCAACCTTTTGGGCCTTAACTTTTTTTAAAAAGTAGTAATGAATCAATTGGCAACGTGTTCAAACTTTTCACACATGCCATATTCACTGTTTTATTATTTTCAATGTTTTAAAAACAGAAAATAGTAACTTTAGATTAAACATTGCAGAAAGATATTTTTAACATCATACCACGTAGAGGTTATGTTGGTTTCTGTTTTCTTAGAGATTTATTTACTTAAAACATTTTATATTCTGCCTCATTCAATCGTGGATTGTATTAGGTGAATTACAGTTAAAAAACCCAACTATTACCGTAATTATGGACATGACTATAATACAAACAAACAAAAGCATTAAAATTATTGCATTATATCTAATATCACTAATCGGTAACCTAATTTTATGAGTATATCTTAACTAAAATTAGGAAAAGCCCTCTCTGAAAAGAGAGGTCTTCTGGTTTTTCCCAAAAGTTGTTAATCTTACTTATCTAAACTCTAGTGGGATCAATGATTAAAAAAACCTCACTTGCAAGTCTTCTGCAGCTTAATCTCTTTAAATGAAGGGACAGCAAACAGTTGCTTATTTGCTGTGTGCAAGACATGCCCAGGGGTGAAGTAGTTCTTATAGATACAATACTCCTTCTTGTTGTTTGAATATTAACAGAAACTGAAATCTAGATGCGTTGGGAAGCCAGTGAAGCTCTTTCAAAGATGGGGTAATGCTCCCTTCATTGGCAGCAGGTGATTGAGTAAGCAGGCTGTAAGTGGCACTTCAGCAGGTCTACGAATAGTGCATTATTACACTAATCTAGTGCTTAGTACCAGCGCTTGAGCTGTGGTGCAAAAATTGAATTTAGATAATACAAATCTTAGACAGCGTACCAACCCTAGTTTGTAGAAGGTCAACTTTACAACCAATCTGTGCAGTGGCTGCATTGTGAGGGAAAGCATCAGTTAGACCTAAATCTCTTACTTTAGTCTGAAAAGTAAAAATGTGATTATGGAAATACAGAGCTGGAGGACGATCAATAATGGGGTCTTTTTTAGATTTAGGGCCAACTTGTTCCCAGTCATTATTTCTCCCATTGATGTATTCAGGTAGGAGTGATAAAACACCTGCTGGTCAGACCCTAGTGCACTGGAAAGTTGGATGTTTACAGCTGTATATATGTTATATTGTCACTTGTTCTAGTGGATGCAGATAAATGTTGAATAGAGCGGCTGAGAATGCTGACCCCTGAGGCACTCCTGGTCTTACGCGCTTTGGAGTGGAAAGGTTTGCCCCACTTTTACCTTCTGTGAATGATAAAGTAGAAACAACTGGCACCCTTTTAAGATGGCACCTCCCACTCTTAGGGTCTCCAGGCAAATAGACAGGAGCACACGTGCAAGTTAGTAACATTCATGGGGGAAATATTCACGGCGTCCAATAAGGTTTTGGTACCATGTCCTGATGTGAACCCACATTGATAGTCGTTTAACAATGATTTTTCATCTAAAAGCTAATGCAGTAGTTTTAAGACATATTTTCATCTATTTTAGCCAAGAATGGTAAGTTAGAGAGAGGCCGATAGTTGGCTAGTTCATGAACTGGATTCTTTTTGGACCGATCATACAGTTGCCGTCTTTAAGACCGTGGGTAGTAATCCTTCTCAAAGGGGGCTAATTATTATGTTGGCGACGTGGTCCAAGAAGATTTGTCTCTGCCTTCAAATTGTCCAAAAAGGACAAGGATCTAATGGGGGAAGACATTTAAACAACAATATTTGGACTCTTGGGGGTAATCTGCAAGGCGCGGCACTTTCATAAAAAACCTGCTGAGCAGACTGGATGTTTTTCTGCCATCCATACTATTTTACTCTGTTGCCGGGGAACGTGTGGCATCAGTGAGTCGACGTTTACTCTGCTTGTACCTGGGGCTGTCGGGTAGGGTCTGGAGTAAGTTTAGTTTGAAGGATGGCTGTGTCACAGAAATAGTTTGCGAGCACATTACAACTGTGAACATTTGGCGGCTACCTTTTTAGAAGAGTTTTTTGTGTAGTTGGTCACTTTGGAAAAACTGTTGAGACCTGTTTATGTGCCCTTTGGAATTGATCCTGGAAATAGGCTACCTTTTGCATAACTTAGTGATTTTTCCTTGTACCGTGCTTCTGCGTGGTCGCGTTCATCCTTGTACGTTTTATTTCCAGCTCTATCGCCTTTTGGCACACCATCTTTCTTTTTAACTCTAGGGTTTCCTTGGTGAAGCATGCTACCCTTTGGAGAAACTCTATGAGAATTAGTAGGTCTTAAAGGGGCGTGGTAGATGAGAAGATGATTGAGCTATTCAACTCTACCTTAACACCCTTTTCTATTAGAAGGGGATCCTTTTGCCTTGAATTGTGTTAAGTCACAGAGCTCATCAGCTTTACTGAAATGAGGGCTAAGATAAACTGCAGTAAATGATGGTTTGTCCAGGGCATCACTGAGGTTAGAAAATCGTTTGCTTTAGCATCAGTGGCCGTCTCATCAGACAAATACTTTCTGTGGCTCGCCATTTCCTGATTCTGTGCTTGCCATGTGGCTGCACCATATGCTCCTCCTCTGGCCTTTTTAAAAATCTTAACCCTTGCTTTTCCTGCTTAGAGCCTCATTAGTTTTTAACCATTTTCTTCATAAATGATATTCCCCAGGTCTCTCTTGTCCTGTATGTCTGCTTGATTAGATTGTAAGCACTACTGAGCAGGAATGCTCTCGTATGGTATTCTGCAGGGCTGCGTATGTCGGGTAGAGCTAAAACACTGCTGAGCAGTACAAGTAAGTCCAGCATTACCTGGGAAACTCCCAGTGAGGAGGTGACCAGTAGTAGTTCATCCATATACTGGGGGGGAGGGAGTTTGTCCACATGGATATTTAATTAATTCGGCTTCGCCCAACAACAAGAACATTCCATATCTGCCAAGGACTTACTTCTAGGTCATCCCCAGCGTGGCTCACCACATGGCAGCAGGCAGATCACTACTGGGCAACCTGCAGGCCCCACCTGCCAAGCCCCAAGGCTCTTTAAGCATACAGCTGTGTACAAAAGTTTAGGCATCCTTGGTCAAATGATGCGAACCTGGAGAAGTGCCTGCACTTATATTATATTATATACAATATATATATATATATATAAGTATATTATATATACTTATATTATACAATATATATATATATATTATATATAGTATTTATATACTTATATTATAGCTGCACTGTCATGGATCTAGGGTTAAATTGACAGAGGAAGAAACCTTGTCCTGAGGAGGATAGGAGTCAGTTTTCGGTAAGGGCAGATTAACCGCCTGAAGAGAGAAATCTGCAGGACACGGAGAGCCACACCTTAAGTGTACTTGAGGCCATTAACATTCTGCAGTGGACTCGCTGGCCATTTCCTTCACTTGGGAACATGAGGCAGCAATATTCCTTTTTCTTAAGGAAACCCTAAGAAATTGCCATGCTGGGTCAGACCAAGGGTCCATCAAGCCCAGCATCCTGTGTCCAACAGTGGCTAAACCAGGCCACAAGAACCTGGCAATTACCCAAACACTAAGAAGATCCCATACCATTGATGCAATTAATAGCAGTGGCTATTCCCTAAGACATCCTGATTAATAGCAGTTAATGGACTTCTCCAAGAACTTATCCAATCCTTTTTTAAACCCAGCTACACTAACTGCACTAACCACATCCTCTGGCAACAAATTCCAGAACTTAATTGTGCGTTGAGTAAAAAATAATTTTCTGCGATTGCTAACTTCATGGAGTGCCCCCTAGTTCTTCTATTATCCGAAAGTGCAAATAACTGATTTAATCTACTCGTTCAAGGCCTCTTGTTAATTGAGATTATAAGCAAAAGTTTAGACCCAAAGTTATTCATTCCCTTGCTGAGCTCTATTAAGTATGGGGGTGATACTTCCTTTGCTCTCGTAGATGGCGTTATTCTGCCCTGATTAGACAGAGTTCTCTGGAAGTTATGTCACATCTCAAGTTCATGGGATGCAACACCCCAGATATAAAACTGTTGGGTATACAAATGCTGAAAAAATAAGAACCCATTAATAACAGATCTTAGAACTGATAATAGATTTGTCCTATTACGTACCAGCAAGTCAAGCAGATGTTTTAATATTGAATGATGCTTCTGACGTAGGACACCTTTGCCCACTGCCCTCAAGATCAAGAGTGAGTAAGGGGTGTAATAATAACACACAGACTTTTAGTTAATCACTTCTTCTGGAATTCTATCCAGGTTGAGAAACGTTCTTGTTATAGTCTGATAGATGGTCAGTATCCCTCATTTATTGCATGCCTGGTCAATAATCAGCTCCACTAGTTATACTCTCCGAGACCTTTACAAATCTTCACCTCTCAAACAATTATAATATATAATTATAATAACCATTTAAACGGCTATTTTTCATCTCTGCTTCTTACGTGCACCACCTCACTCCCTTTTGGACACGTGCAAAACATCCTCTGTCACGCACACTGCTCCCACCACCCCCACCCCCCTCGACAGCACGTGTCGGCCTCCAAAATGCACATGCAAGGCAATTCAAGTACACAAAGAACCGTCCGCAACGCGGGCCTCTGTCGCACGCGCCCCAGATCATCACGCATGCATTTTGAAGTTTTGTGTGGCCCGTGGCCTACTCCTTTCCAATCCTATTTTGTCTTCCGCCTCTCGGTCTTAGTTAGGAGAAGTGCAGCAGCGAGGCCGGGGTTACTGCTTTCACACTGCCCTTAGTGCAGTTCTGTCCAATGCCATCACAGAGTTTCCGTGGAAATGAGTGTGATGTCATAGTCTCAGTTTTATGACTGACTCGCAGGGGGATGGAAGGGGCACCTGAGACCAGGTATGGTTTGCAGTTACAAAACGTGATCCTATTGATCCTGAAAATGGAAACTGACGAACGGTTTTGAGTAATGTTTTCAACGTTCTCACTTCTAGGTTATCTTTAAAGTGTGGGAAGGTAATTTTTTTTTTTTTTTGCCTCGTGGAACAGTTTGACTTCTGATTTCTGCATGAAAGTGTGAGTACGTGCATTGTCCCTCGGCTGCTAATGATAGAAGCCTTTGTGTTGCCTGCCTGTGATCTTGTTTATTGGGTAAAATCTCTGTTGCCCGCGTGCAGTGCACAGAGAAAAACGAACTAGAAAGCTCCCGATGTGCTCTTTCTGTAGCCGTTGTCCACCTGAGCTGGCTGCTCCATTTTCACGGGGCAGTCGCTGAGGCCTCGCTCACACAGTTTCCCCCTGTAGATGCAGAATGGGAGAAAACCCTCAATGATTCAGGCCCTGAGTACGTGTAAAAGGGACCTAGGTCATTCGATCTGAGCTGAGAGGTGTATGAAGGCCTCTTGCATGTATCGGGAAGTTTCGGTGCCACATTAGGGCATCACCTGTCTCTCTCTCTCTTTTTTTTTTTTTTTTTAGCAGCGTGCAAGTGTGGTTGTTACACAAGCCACAAATCCCAGAGTGCCTAATCAAATAGAAACCACAAATATCAGTTGCAGTGGGCTTGCTCTTTTGGAAGGTCTCGGTCTGGAATGGGATACTGTAAGTGTAGTCTTGTCAGGGCGGCCTTCCGGCTGCGCTTATCCTTCTGGGGTGCTACTGATGACGTTTCCCAGATTTCTTGGTAACATCTTTGGTTTTATAGGTTCACCAAGGATGTAAGTAATATGTTTTGGGGCCTGTTTTTTGGTTCTGATTTAGGCTGATCGTATTTCTCACCGGTTATAGTGGTGGTTTTTTTTTATTTTTTGTCCATTATAAAGGTCATTTGGGGACTCTTTCAGCTGTTTTTAAGCAGCTTCCCACACTTACATTGCTCAGATGTGTTTATTCTTAGAAGCCATCCACATTCAGGCCTGTGAAACCAGGGCTTTAATGTAAGGCAAGAACTGAGGCATTAGTGCCTAATATGTGTTTTTAAAGAGCCTACAAGGCCAGATGTAAAGGTGCTTCTAATGTGGACCAGAGAGACAGTGCTTAGGAACCTAATATACTCGAGCTGGGGTTCTCAGCCCATTCCTCTGGCCACACCTAGCCAGGATTTCCACAGTGAATATGCATGAGACTTATTCACATGCTGCTTCTATTATATGCAGATGTCACCAATAAATAAAATCTCTGGCCTTTCCTTCACAGTTCCATGTGGGTAACAATGCAAAATAAAATGTAGTAATCAAACATTATACAATGGAATGCCACAAACCCCCTGGCAGCCGTGTTCGATTTAAGCACCAACTTCACCCATTATCAAACATCTGTTCATCTAATGCATATTCCTCGTGGGGACCACGGCTGAGGAAATGAAGGGGTATGGGGAGTGTGTGCAGGGTGCATGCTGGCGCCTGACCAAGTATCTGTGCTGGCGCAGGGCACAGTGTGGAACGTGCGCTGGTAATAGGAGCATGAAGAAGAAAAGCTGGGTCGACCCAGGTCCATGGAGCCCAGTGACCGGTCTGGGTTCACGGTTACCTGGCAGATCCCAGTAATTCATCGATTTCTTGTATCTCACTCCTGGGGTAAGCGATGTGTCCCGTTTCTCCTTGCCTGGAGACCCTAAGAGAGGGAGGTGTGATTTTAAAATGCTTCCAGTTGTTTCTACTTGATTGTTCATAGAAGGTAAAAGTCTTTTTTTTTTTTTTTTCCTTCAGGACTTGTCCAGTCCTCTTTTGAACCCCGCTGTGTTTCATTGCCTTGACCACGTCCTCTGGCAGCAGAGTCCATAGCCTGATTGTGCACTCAGAGGAATAATATTTCCAATGATTTGCTTTAAATCTGCCGGTTGCTCGTTTCATGGAGTATCCCCTAGTCCTAGTGTTGTTTTGAAAGGGTAAATAACCTTCCCCTATTTACCCGTTCCACGCCATCATGATTTTTAAAATCTCACTCGTTTCCCCTCTGTGGTCTTCTCCAGGCTAAAGAGCCCTATTATATCTGGCTTTCTCCATAAAGGAGCTTTTCCATCCTCTGTCACTTTTGTCACACTTCTCTGTAACTTGTCTAGTTCGAGATGGGGTGCCCAAGCTTTGCTTGCCCCATGGATCAGTACAAAGGCATTATGATATTCTCACTTTTTTCCTCTCTTCTTTTCTAAATAATTCCTAATATTTTACTTGCCTCTTTGATTGCGGCTGCATCCCGAGCCAAAGCTTCCCAAGGCATTGGTCCATAAGGACTCCGCAGTCCTTTTCCAGATGGTGACTCCTAGCATGGAAGCTGGTATTATCTACCTTATTTGGGGATTCTCGTTTGCACTTATCCACATTAAGTTTAATCTGCCATTTAGCTGCCAGTTTCCTAGTCTCAGAAGGTCCTACAGTTCCTCACAATCTGCTGCCGTTTTAATGACTCAAAACAATTTAGTGTCACCTCGCTTGGTGTTCCCCAGATAATTAGTATAATGGCACAGGTCCCAATACAGACCCTGGGGGAACTCCACTTTCTCTATTTGGAAAACTGACCATTTAGTCCTACCCTCTGTTTTCTGTCTCTTTTTATCCAGTTACCAGGCCTCAGCAGGACTTGTGTCCCATGACCTTGCAGTTTCCTAAGGAGTCTCTCATGAGAAATGTGACAACAGAAAAAGACCCTATGGGCTATCTTGTCTGCCCATCTGAGGCACTTTGTCATATGCCTTCTGAAAATCTAAACATGCTATATCAACTGGTTCACCTTTACCTGCATGTTTGTTTATACCTTCAAAAATATCTAGTAAGGCAAGATTGCAAAAACAGGTTTACTCTCCCCATTAAGCATGTCCGTCTGCTCTGCTCCCCTGCAGCTCCTATCATTAAATATCTGAAAGTGGGAAGGGGAGGTAAGAGCAATGAGAGTAAAGGTTGGAAGAGACTGGGGATAGTGCTGCTGCAGGGAGATGTGTGCAGGTGCTCTTGGAGATACTGAATTTAGTTGTGGGTGGACAGGGTTCATTATCAAACATTGCACAGCCCTGCAATCAGAAAGACAAGGTATGACAACCATTTAAATACATCACAGGTATAAACGAGTCCAGCATCTTTTGGAGGTTATCAGCCTCTCGAGCAAGGGATTTGATATGAGGCTGGAGAGGGGCAGACTTTGGGGGTGAGATGAAGAAGCATTTCTTACAAACAGAGTGGGGGATGTATGGCATAGCCTACCAGGGTAGGAGGTGGGTCCATAAATGGTATTAGAGCATAAGAAATGCCATGCTGGGTTAGACCAGTGTCCATCGGGCTCGGCATCCTGCCATTAGAATTCAGGAAAGTCCGTGTAAAAGGAGGAATAAAGTCATATTCTGCAGTCTGCTGTATTCTAGTGGGACTAGAGGAGCCTCATGGTCATAATCTACCCTTGTATTTATGTTTTGGTACAGTCCCTCCGCAGCTCTAGTAACTTAGTAGATGATGGCAGATAAAGACCAAATTGGCCCAGCCAGCCTGGCTAGGTGAGATTCTGCCTCTGTGTAATGCAACCCAACACCACCAAACTCCTCCTGTCCTCCATATCGTTTTACCTTCCCCCTTGGCTGATAACCCACTTCTTCATATCTATCTGAAACACGCCCCAAGAAGTTCTGGCCTGCACCAGTGCTGCTGGTAGGCCATATTAGGCCTTGCCATCTTCGACTTAGATTAAGCACTTGACTTGTAAGAAGCAAACAACCAGGTCCCTTTCATGCCTATTAGCATGTCTTGTAATAATCCATATAACCATCAAAATTAGTTGTCTGAAAATACCCAGGCTGATTGAAGATTTGGGAGTTAAATCATGACCCCTCCATGGAGGTTACGCCATGCCATCTTGGAAGCCCCCTTCAGTCATACCACTGTCGTTTTGTGGTGGTGTCCCACCCTCATTATCAGCCTCTTTGCCACTGTTTGTTTGTTTAAATTACATTTGTTTCTCACTCATTTAAAAAATAGCTCAGAGAATATTACAAGCATACAAAAGAAATACAAAGTATGATAAACTAATAAAATAGCACTGCATAATAAAAGAAAACCAAACATACAAAGACAAATAACACACAACACAGTTAATATCAGCATATAAAACACAAATAACCAGCACATAACATGAAGCTCAGCCAAAATACCTTTAAAATTAAAACAAACAAAAAAGCAAGTTTGCACGCTTAAATGCCAGATAATGCTGGTAAGCCTGCTCTCCCGTGGAAGGGAGTTGTATAAGAAACGGCAGGAGGTGGTGACCCCACCCCTTCATTCTGGTCGAGACGTAAGTTTTCCATAAAACCTTTAAAGCCTCACAGGTTAGACAGAATTTAAAAATATGGAAATGTAAATTGCTTAAACTAGGAGAAGTTTGGCCACCGAGCGTTGCATGAGTTGCAGCCTTCGCAGTGACTTTTCACAGAATCCCCATATATAACCCAGTCCAGCAGTCCAGTCTGGATGACACGAGCGCATGAATAAGAGGGGCAAGATCTTAATGAGGGAGGCCACTCTTTGGGACCTTGGGCCAGTCACTCCCCACCTCGGGAACAAACTCGGATTATAAATTCACTGCATTTCACCTTGAGCTACCAAGGAAAAGGCATGAGGTACATCTCGATGATAAAGCAATCACTGGAACCTGGTCTTACAATCGAGGTTCGGTGAGCTTTTTAATGACGCCCCAAGACTCTGTACCTGGAGCTTAGGTGGGAAAAAAACATCCCTTTGATTGGTGGAAAAGAATGTGGAGGGGACGAGCTTGGAGAGGTCGCATTCCAGCTTCAGCCGATTCCTTTTTTGGGCAATCGGTAATGACTGGTAAACAGGTCTTTAAGGTTTTCCATTTCACTGGCCAATTCCCTGCCCATCGGTGAAATGTTAATGCCATTGGGCTGAATATGCTCTGCTAAAGGTGCCAAATAGATATTGAACGCAGTTGGTGTCAGGCTTATCCCAGGCTTTTAGGAACTCAGTTTTGACTCTTCAGAAGTCTGTTCCAGGCACCCACCAGCCTTTCCATAAGCAAATATTTTCTAACGGTGCTTCTGAGTCTCTTCATATTGAGACCTACAGCACATGGTCCTCGGGGAAAGGTTGGCTGCTTGTGCCTGGTCTATATCTCATCATATTCCCCCGTCTCTCCTTTCCTCTTCTCTTGGTTGTGCCCAATTTCCTGCAGCAGAGTTTTCAAGATTCTGCAGCAATTAGCTGGCAGATTTACATAATCTTGCATAAAGATTCACATCCAGCTATGTAAGTGTCATTTAAAAAAAACCCATTCATATTGTTTTTAAGCAATATTTAAATTGTATACAAATACACAATTTACCAAGTAATAAAATTCAACTATCTATCAAAGAAAGAAGTGCTGCAAATGTTTAGCTATAGAAAATCACATTTTTTTGGTTTCGAATTTAAATTTATTTATTTTTATATACCGACATTCGATCTGAGATATCACATCGGTTTACATTCAGGTACTGTAGGTATTTCCCTATCCCCAGAGAGCTTACAATCTAAGTGCAATGATCCTTCTCTTTAGATTTTCTTGAGAAGGTCCTTGTTGCCTTTCCTAATGTATGGACATGCCCCCAGTATAGGCAGTCTGTCATGCTGTTGATTACACAGAAAAATGTGTGGGCATATATTGGGCTCATGGTAGTAGACAGCCAAAGGGGTTGAATTAGCACAGGTTTGAAACTTGTCAAGCCAGTGCCTGGCAAGGCTTCTATGAATTGAAATGAATGCCCTCCCTGCCAGCTGTGGGACACCAGCAGCTGCAGACTTCCAAAACACACATCCAGGTCTTTGTAGCTGCTTTATGATTGGCCACATCTTCCAAGGATCAAATATTCTGACTCTTTTTTTTTTTTTTTTTTTTTTCTCTCTCCAACTTCACCCCTCCCCTATTGTTTACATGAGGAAAGGGGATGGAGAACAAGAGAAGGAGAAGGTTCCCTGCAAACTATTTGCGAGGGGAGGGAGCTGCAGCAGGAGCAGCGAGAGAGCTGAGACTGGAAGCAGGCAGGCACCTGGTAGTTTTCTTCAAAAGATTGAAGTAAGAGGTAGGAAGGCTTCAGGAAATTGATTGTGTGGCAGGTTGTCAATTATGCAGCAATGAGCAAGTTTCTGCTGTGGCCATACTATGGCAATTCTGGATTCTCTTTCATAAGAGAACCCTTATATGAGGGTTTGATACTGGCGCTGATGCTCACAAATGAGGAAAGCATTTCTAATATGTTGCGTAAGCACATTGGACTCAGGGTGGAATGAAGAGTTGGCAGTGCTGGACCACAAAAAGGAAGGACCGTGCATTTCATGGCAGCTTTATTAGGACAGAAGAATAGCTTGGGAGGAATCTAGGTGGAGTAGAGGAGCAGTGGGCAAAACTAAAAGGAACCATTATGAGGGCAGTAAGTCTAATGTTAGGAAAGTAAAGGCAACAGAAAAAGTAGTCAAAGAGATGACTGAGAAGGTAAGGTTGAAATGATTAGCGGCGAGAAAGTACAAGGAATCACTGATGGAGGAGAAACTATGTGAGATAGTAAAATCAGGAGATGGAAGTTTGAAGATGTATTAGTGGGAGGAAAAAATGCAGGTGTGGGATTATAAGACAGAGGGAAGAACGGGGACTGGGATAAAGCAGAAAAGTTAAATGTGTTGAGTGTAATATTCACGGAGGAAGGGATTGATGAAGAAGTGCACATAAGTGATGTGTGAAATAGCAAAACAAAAGTGAATGCCAAGTGAGAGAGGTGCTGGCAGCTCTCCTGACAAACTTATTCAGTCACTCCCTGGAGCTTGGAGTAGATCTGAGTGCTGGAGACAGGCAGGTGTAGTATTTCTTCACAACAGCAGAAGCTTGAAGGAGACTTGCAACTATAAATCTGAGCTTTCTGATGTGAAATCTTGAAGCCAGGGGATTACAAGACTTGAGGCAGCATTGATTCACTAGATGGAGAAGTCAAACAAATACAATTTGATGTCTTTTGACTGCATAATCAGAGAAGGACACTTGATGCATTTTATGTAAAGAAAATACCAACTCGCCAATTCAACCTGGCCAGTTATTCCTGTTCACCCTGCAAGGTTATATCACAGCTGTAGAGCATTGCTGCTTGTAAGAGATTTCCCTTTATCCAGGGCAGTTTATCATACTTCTCAGTTATAATCTGCCATTTTGGACAAATGAGCATACAAAATCCCCATATTATTTATGGACTGACTTTTATACTCTGGCTTTCCAACATCTGCCCAAGATGACTTGCATAGTAATGCATTTTTGCCGTAGATAAGCAGGGCTGAATTAGACATGATCTGTGGGTGATGTCATCAGGCGCCACTGGACGAAACTGTCTCTAAGCTAGAAGAGCTTTGAACTCTACTGAGCATGCATGTATGTTGCTTCTAGAATCTTCTGAGTCTGTTTTTGTCTGTGCTACTGCATGGCGACCTGAACAGACTTTCCTGACTGTCTCCTCAGTTACAAACAGAATATTGTTCATCTCTCCTTGCTACCAGTAGCAAGCCTCAAATAGTACTTTTCAGTAGTACAAAAATAAAATAATGAAGATGTTGAGCAGACCGACCAGCGGATTCAAGGCCTGCCCCTGCAGATGTCTTATGTCTAAGATGGATGGCCATGATCTTTTCTATTACTGCTTAGGTCCAGATCATGAGCAACCAAACTGTGCAGTATGTGGCCACATGTCTCCTTCATACCCAGAGGATGAGAACAATAAAGATAGCCTCCTTGTGACCTGTAAAGGGCAGGTCTTGGTCACATAGTCTCCAGTCTTCCTCCTCATCCTGAAGTGTTGACTTGGGACAAGGATCCTCAAGTATGGAGGCCCATAGTGTGTCAGTTTGTAAGATGGACAGACCACAGCAACCTCGGTTATTGGACTCCAAAAACACCCCCTATTGTCTAAAGTGCAACATTGAGATCCTTTGATGCAGTCAGTGCCATCTAAACCAGAAGCAGTCGATAAAACACCAAGATAAAGCTGAGAAGGCATCAAAGTCACCAAAATGCATTGACAAACCTGCACCAAAAAAAAAATGCCGCTTAGCACATCGACAGTTGGCTAAAAAACAGGATGCATTGTCGCACATCTCAATGCAGACAAACTCTCTTGCATTGTTGCACCTGGTGCATGGGACCTAGACACACACATCACTGATGCAATCTGTGTCAACCCCTTCAATGCTAAAGTCATCGCATCCAGAAAAGCCTGCACCATTGCAAACCTTGCACCCTTCCTCCATTCGCTCGATGCATGACTTGTCTACCTATCTTCAGACGCTCTACCCATTGCAGGCCCATCTGTCCATTCATTGCTGAAAGACATCACGGAGTATTTCATCTCCATGCACCGTCTGATCGTTTTGATGATCACCATGTCTCTCCTGCCTCTGTCTATTCTGGTTCTTTTGCAAGGCCAGGAGAAAAGGAGCAGCGCCTTCCACCTACTGGCGATTCACCTAGCGGAGCCATATGCCTACAAAAATAAGTGATACGTTTCTGGAATTCCTAGTCAAATTCTGTTTGATGTTTATAGCTGCTAGCTACAGTAGAGATTATGCAGTTTAGCTTATCAGGATGGCAGAAAAGCTTAAGGCAAGTGAACCAAAGATGATGTAGCTTGGCATCTCTACATCTACGTTAGAAAAACAATGATTCCTAAGAAAAGATAAAGAAGCTGTTTACTGTTTTAGCTGACCTTTGT
The DNA here is from genome assembly GCF_901001135.1 of Rhinatrema bivittatum. NCBI lineage: Eukaryota > Metazoa > Chordata > Amphibia > Gymnophiona > Rhinatrematidae > Rhinatrema > Rhinatrema bivittatum. Next base: position 121,487,033 of record NC_042624.1, read on the forward strand.
ACATGTGCACAGTGCATGGGTATTAGAATATTAATTGTAGGAAACATAGATACAGAAAGATAGTTTGTTACAATGCTTTTATTCATTTTCTGTTGGACAAGATGAATAACATAGAAATGACGGCAGAAGAAGACCAGATGGTCCATCCAGTCTGCCCAGCAAGCTTTTTGGTTCTATTTCCCTTCCACCTCCGTCATCGATGTAGTTAGCAGTGGTGGAGCTACATCTAAGTGAAGTATCTAGCTAATTGGTTAGGAGTAGTAACTGCCGTCATAGCAAGCTACTCCCACGCATGTTTATCCAGCCTGTGCAATTCATTCCTTGTTGATGGTTGTCCGAATATAAATCATCTTTTCATTATTCCCTCTGCCGTTGAAGCAGAGAACTATGTTGGATATACATTGAAAGTGAAGTATCAGGCTTATTTGGTTTGGGGTAATAACTGCTGTAACAAGCAAGCTACTCCCTGCTTTTTTTGTGGATGCATAACCTTTTTTTTTCACATTTCCTCTTGCTGTTGAAGCATAGAGCAATGTTGGGGTCGCATTAACCGTGTGTATGTTTTTTGAATAAGGATATTAATCGCCAGGTAGTAGCCGTCATTCCCACAAGCCGCCCCCATGCCTCTTCACTTCATTCACATCCTCTAGACTTAATGGATCCACAGTGTTTATACCATGCCTCTTTGAAATCCTTCACAGTTTTGGTCTTCACCACTTCCTCCAGAAGGGTGTTCCAGGCATCCACCACCTTCTCCATGAAGAAATACTTCCTGACATTGGTTCTGAGTCTTCCTCCCTGGAGTTTTAAATCGTGACCCCTGGTTCTGCTGACTTTTTTGCTCTTACATATAGAAGATGTAATTTTTGCTGCAATACATAGAGCCTTGGTTTCTCATTTTTGGGCTGATGGCCTGGCCTGTTAGATTAGCATGCTTCTCTGATTTTAATAAAGAGGAACTGGGATTGCAACCTGTCTCTGGTATTTCTAAAGTATTTTTGCACAAATTCAGGCAGTGTAACGCAGAGCAAGGGGTTTGAGGTTTTCCAGGAATTCCCACTTATTCAAAAAAGTCCTCAAATATTAAAAGTGATTTTGCCAATACAAATATATATTTATGGTGCTTCCCTAGTGGAAGCTCAGCCACGTCTGCTCCCCATAACCACCTCACTACTGATGACACAGCTTCCATCCTAGAGACTTTGGCTGTTCTATTAGGCAGCTCCTGTCTAATTCACCTTCAATCACAGAAGACCCTATTCTGGTCTCCAAGGAGGACTGTCCACCTCTTACCCCAGTTCAAAGATCTCAACAGGTCATGGATCAGATCACAGGTATTGTGAAAACTTTCTTCTCATTTTTCATCCCTGAATTGGAAGAACCCACTTTCCCACTGGCTAATCTGATTCTTCCTGCCCCACCAGAAAGAATCAGGTGAGGAACTCCACCACTTGCTGCTGCCTCCTCATCGAACCACAAAAAAATGACTTCCAGTGACATCCCATGTATTCATCAGAGGACTCCTGTGGAACTCAGTTCTCCATAGTCATCTTGGTCTAGCCAACACTCTCCAGTAGAGTCCCCTGGCACCTCTACTGGCATCCCAACCGACCTGCCTCTGGAGCCACTGGGACCATACCTCTCCACCTGAAGACTTGATATATTCCAGGTTTGTGGAGAAGGTGGACACAGCTTTCAAAGTTTCTTATCTTATCAGCCCTACCAATAATATTGTCTCTTGCCACTCTAGCTGCAAAGACAACCGGCTCAACAGCTTCCTTTATGGGGCCGTCCCAGGGAATGTAGGCAACAAAAAATGCAACAGCAGTCCAGCAAACCTGGGCAGAGTTTTTAGTATGACCCATCACTTGCTCTGCTACACAGTTTGGTGCGAAGATCCAGCTTTTCTTTAAAAAATGGAAACAGATCACCTGAGACTACGGGTGTTGTAAATCCATTTACAGGGGTTACCATCTACACTTCAAGACTTACCCAGTGATCCCTCATACCGCAGTCCCTCCTCCAAGACCCCTCTGTTGCCACAACTACATCAAGAGGTAACACAATTCTTCTAGTAGAATGCGATTCAGGAAATTACCCCACCCTACAAAATCAGAACATCTATTTCCCATACTCTTTTTGATCCTAAAGAAAACAGGAAATTCACCTGATTCTAGACCTTCGAAGTCTCAACTGCCATCTCCACAAGGAGAAGTTCAAGATGACTTCTCTGGCAACAGTCTTCCCCTTGTAACAAAACAATTGGATGTGCTCTTTAGACCTGAAGGATGCATATGCTCACATTCCCATTCACCCTTCATATTAGTGTTACCTTTGCTTCACTGTGTAGGCTCACCATGAACAGTACAAGGTCCTTCCGTTAGGACTCTATTCAAGCCCTTGAGTCTTCACAAAATGCATTACAGTAGTGGTTTAATGTCATTTGGGCACCAAGATTTTTCCATACCTGGACAACTGGCTGCTGATAGCCCCTACCAAGGACACACTTTTTTCCCTTCTGTCTTTCTGTTCCCTTCTGTCTTTCTGTTCAGCTGCTACCAACCAAAGACTGTTTGTTTTTTTTTATAAACTACAAGTTCTGAAAAGACTCAAACCCCTCCTCCACTTCCATGACTTCAGGACGGTCCTCCAAACCACGCTATTTGCCAAGATAGACTATTGCAACGCTCTCCTCCTGGGTCTCCCCACCTCCACCACCAGATCACTACAGATGCTCCAGAACACGGCTGCCAGAATCCTGACCAACTCCAGCCGAGTAGCTCATATCACGCCCATCCTCCGGAACCTTCACTGGCTTCCAATAAACTACAGAATTCTACACAAGTCTCTCACCATAATCCATAAATCCATCCACAAACAGCTACAGCTCGACCTTCAGACCCCTTTCAAACTTCACACCTTCACTAGACCCATCAGAGAAGCATACAAAGGAACCCTGCAAGTCCCCTCAACAAAAGCCACACTTCACTCAGCCACTAAAGAATGTGCATTCTCAACAGCGGGACCTGCCATATGGATTGCCTTACCCTCGGACCTCAGACTAGAACCCTGCCTCCTAACATTTAGGAAAAAAGACCTGGCTATTCCTTCAAGCCTTCCCATAACCTTCAGAAACTTCAAAATGATACCTAGTCATACTCAAGCAGTTCGGCATCTGCTGCCATTCTAGTTGCTATTTACCTTGTCTATCCTTTGCTTTCTGGCTACCTCAGCCTCCAAGTTCTACCCTCCTTGTTTAATGTAACTTTTGCTTCTTGTAAAATGGTTTGTTTAAAGTTGTTTACCCCCTTGTTCTGTATAAACCGATGTGATATGATACTTTTCATGAATGTCGGTATAAAAAAGAGTTAGTTAAATCCTTGGGATTTATATTGAATGTACCAAAGTTTGTACTGTTATGCACCAAACACGCATATGGTGCTTCTCCACGGGTACAAGAACACTATACTTAGGTTTTGGAGAAAGTATAACTTTTTATTGAGCAATATAAGAATTCTTGGGAGATGCTGGATGCCAGTTCTCTGACAAACTGACTGACCAGTATCTCATCTGTATACATGAATTGATCCTTCTTATATAGGTAAAATACAATGCAGTACTAGGTCAGAAATTCATAAGTTGCATGACCACCTGGAGTATCATTTACATAGGTTGTCATGTCAACAACATGATAGAGTATCCCTACATTACCGTGACCAGTTCTCCAGGTTGGGCCCCATTTGCCATCACTTTTTAGATAATCCTTTGTTCTGTTAAAATCTTTCAGTTCAGGGCAATAATTACATCTTAGGCTGTGTTTACAGATGCCCCTGTAATGTCATTCTAGCCTGAGGTTCTGACCATTTCCTTATGCTCTTGTGACCCTATAATTAGGCATTACAAATTGTCACCAGCTTTAACTGCTGTCCAGGTGTCCATGGAATTTCTCCAGGTCAGGCTTAGTAGGGCATTTATTTATTTAGGCATTTTTATATACCGAACATATTGTATACACCTCATGTCGGTTTACATAGTTTAATGGACAGTCTTTAACGACCTGTCCTAAAATCATTTCCTACAATATGCACATAACTACTAAAATCAAAGAAGGATATCACAAGCTCCTAGTTCTCAGACGTTTAAAACCTTTCCTAAATTCATTGGATTTCAGAACTGTCTTACAACTCTTAATTTTTTCAACAATAGACTATTGTAATTCCCTTCTGATTGGTCTTCCATTCATTAGCATCAAACCTCTGCAGATTCTTCAGAATGCAGCAGCTAGAATTTTAGCTGGAACAAAAAAATATGATCACATCACCCCAATACTAGTGTCGCTTCACTGGCTTCCTATTAAATCTCAAATTGATTATAAGATCCTGACCATCATTCACAAATTAGTGAATGCTGATCACCATAAACATACTGGTTTAAAAGTCACTCCACAAATTACCAAAAAAAAATCTTCGATCTAATAACACTTCTTGTCTAAATATTCCTCCCATCAAAGATGTTCGACTATCATCCACTAGAAATAGAGCTTTCTCCATTGTTTGTCCAAAAAAATAGAACTCTTTTTTTATTTGAGAACTCAAACCAATATCAAAAAGTTCAAGAAAGATCTAAAAACTTTCCTTTTTCATACAGTCTACATTAACGATCATCTATATCAACAATCCATCTACAATCAACTCAACCAACCAAACCCAGGCACGAAAGAAAAAGTATCTACAACTAGCATCAACCATATTCATTACAATTTGGAACTTATACGAAGTAATGATAGAATCCCTCCTTTATGATAAATTAATACTATTACTGTTACTTCCCTTTTTTCCCTTTTCCTTCCATTTCTCTCCCCCCCACCATTGTTACTTTTTTGTAACTATGTATAATTTATCTGTTTTTGTTTGACTTTGTAAAACGTTATGATGGCTGAACCGAATGACGGTATATAAAAATGAATAAATAAATAAATTCAATAAAATAAAACAATAAATAAAGATAAAAATAAACTAAAAATACAATCACCCTGTAAAAACATATAAAATTATATCCTAATCATTCTAAAATAACAAAATAGCCAGAAAGGCTAAGATAGCAGAGGATTCTGGGTCAGTTTCCATCTCCATGTTGGTCTTGAGCTCAGGCATATATATCAGTACTACAGTCCATTCAGACTTCAGTTCATTGGTGTGATTTATAGTCACCCACAAGAATGGGGTTTTTTTGCCCCAGAGTGAGTCTAAACTCTCTTTAGAGTGGCAATGACTTTACTGAAAATGTGAGTTTCCACAGCCTTTCAAGTGCTGGTCCTTCTGGGCTAATTGGCCACAGCCATTCATATAGTTCCTCTAACCTGTTTCCAAATGAGAATCTCATTGGGTTCTCAGATCACAATGGAACCAACTTTTGTAACCCCTTTCATTATGTCTTCATCACCCCTCAGATGAAAACAAAAAATGCTCTGGTGGCTCTACCCATCCAGAATATAAGAAGGCGTCCAACTCCATCCAATGCCACATCAGATAGTCCTGCTTATCGATGCCTCCATGCTAGGGTGGGGGGCACACAGTGGACTTTACAAGACATAGGGTCTTTGGGCAAGACAAGAAAATCAATATCAAATCTACTGGAACTCAGAGCAATATGCTATGTCTTGCACGCTTTTTGCCATATTCTCAGGAGAAGCATAATTAAACTGACAATCAAGTAGCCATGTTCTATGTCAACGAGCAGGGGGGAATAGGATCATGGATCTTCTACCATGAAGCCCTACACATAAGGCAATGGTGACTCCCAACTACATAACCTTTCAAGCATCTTACCTATCAGGTATCCAGAGTATGATAGTGGACAGGCTTAGTAGAATATTCAGCCTGCACAAATAGTCATTACACCAGGATGTAGCTGACCATTTTTTCCAAACATGGGGATGTCTGTGGATTGACCTGTTTGCAACAAAGCACAATCAAAAATTAAATCAATTCTGCTCCGTTCACCTGAGCCCTCTACACAAGGTCTAAGATGTATTTCTGATACCTTAGAACATAGACCTCGTGTACACTTTTCCTCCAATACCATTTATATTTTGGATGAGCCAAAAGACATTGAGAGGTTGCACCACGATGATTCTCGTAGCACCAGCATGGCTGAGGCAACCTTGGTATGCGTATCTCGTTCAATTATCCTCCACATTGCTAATTTCCCTGGAAGACTACCCGTCTCTGCTTTCCCAAGAAGAAGGCAAACTCTTGCACCCTATACTACTTTCCCTTCACCTGACAGTATGGATGTTGAATGCACAATCTTGAAGAAATAGTCCCTCTCAGAACCCATCCAACAAGTCCTCCTTTTGTCTAGACAACCTTTCATGAGAAGCAGCTACTCCTTCAAATGGAAACATTTCTCCTCTTGGTAGACCCATTCACTTGTGGTCCTAGACTTTTTTATTGTCCTATCTGTATGCCCTAGCTCAATCTGGTCTGCAGTAGCATCAATCCGAGTACATCTCAGTGCTGTCACTGCTTTCACTCATCGAACAATGACAGACCAATCTGTCTATATCTTCTCATATCCGGAAGCATGAAGGGTTTGCTTCTTATGCATCCTCCCGTGAAGAAGCCACTAGTTCCTTGGCACATTAATATAGTCCTAATGGCTCTCACGCAGCTTTCCTTTGAACCACTGAATTTGGCTCCTCTGAAATACCTGAACTGGAAAGTTCTGTTCTTGGTAACTGTTACCGCCACTCGAAGGGTGAGTGAATTGCAGGCCCTAGTTCACTACTCCTCTTACTTACAATTTTTTCATGATAAAGTAGTACTACAAACTCACCTGAAATTCCTAGTAAAAGCCTCTGCATTCCATTTAAACCAGTCCACTGTACCCCCTACTTTTTATCTAAAATCTCATGCACATGAGGATGGAAAGAAGCTTCACATGCAAGGGCTAAGCATAACAAAGAGAACTTTTTTTTTTTTTCTTCAACTGGGTACTTGCCAGGTTCTTATGGCCTGGATTGGCCACTGTTGGGAACAGGATGCTGGGCTTGATGGACCCTTGGTCTGACCCAGTATTGCATGATGTTATTACAAGCTGCATTCAGCATTGTTGTTCAGCTGCTGGACTGAACCTCGCTAGTCAAGACTCACCAGATTTGAGGAGTTGCCTTTTCCATTGCACACGGTGCAGAGATTCCATCGAGGACATCTGTAAGGCTGCTATCTGGTCATCAGTGCATACTTTTACCTCACCTAACTGTCTAGACTCTCTAGCCTTGCCAGACAGTGCAGTGGGGAAAGCAGTACTGCACCATTTTATTAATAAGTAGTCTGGGTTGCTTAACATAACCACACCGCTGCAACCCTCAGCTTGTGAGTTCCTACAGATCATGTCTAATTCAGCCCTGCTGATCGATAGAAAAGAGCAAGTTTGTTTACTGTAAATGGTGTTTTTTCCATAGATAGCAGGATGAATTAGACATGAGATGCCTGCCCTCTTCCCTGGATAGCAGACTATCCTACTTATCAGCTTGGATAGAAACTGAGGAGATTCTAGAAGCAACAACTGTGCAGGAACTCCCACACATGCTCAGTAGAGCTCAAAGTTCTACTAGCTTGGTGAGACAGTTCCGTCCAGTGCCACCTAATGACATCACCCGCAGCTCATGTCTAATTCATCCTGCTATCTACTGAAAACACTGTTTATGGTAAGCAGGCTTGCTCATTTCACACCTAGTACTCCTAACTTCCCACATCTATTCATGAAGGTTTGTAATCTAAATAGATATAAATACCAGCATGGCTTTTGGCAAAGCATCCTGCTTTTTAGGTCCTTTATGTAGCTTGCTAGATTTATTTATTGATCTAGCTATGTGCGTACCTGCCTTTTCGCTAGGACTTCTAGTTATCATAGTACTTGCAGCCTGCCAGACGGACTCAGCTGCTAGTTTAATTCTATTTTCATAGATTGCGATTTAAACCAAAACTTTTGATCTAGTTCTGCCTAAAAGGGTCATAAAGTGGGCAGTCTGGGATGGGTCCTGAGGTGGTGAATTGGGTTTAAAACCAACTCAGAAAAAGAGGCAACTGAGAGTGATGAATGTTCACTGGAAGAAGAGGAGTGTGACTAATGGGGTCAATCCTAGGGCTGTGTCTGTTAGTTGTTTTCATACTCTATATTATAGAGTAGCTAGAAGGAAAGAGATGACTCTAGGATGTGTAGATGATACTGCATACCCAAGTGGATCAATACACTAAATGATAATAAAGGACCACTTTGTGAATATTATTTAATAGTGATCTAACTGATCCATATAATAAAAAATGATGTATAATAAAGAGAGGTCTTCCTACATGGCTGTTGCTATATATCTTGGCAATGCATCAATATAATCACTGACCTCTCAGTCATTTTGTGAAATTTTTGAAATTGCAGTTAAAAAGTATTTGTGTATTCTCCCAAATACTGTTCCATTGTTTATAAATCCAAAATCTGAGTCTGTCCGTATTTTGAAAACTGCTGCTACAGGGTTAAGCTGCTATTACGGGTTTTCTACACTGCTGAACACCAGAATCAGACTGACGTTTTATCCCTCCAGTGCCACTTAAAACAAACAATCAGTAGTGTAACTGTAACAAAACAGCCATTCACTCTATGAATACCATTTATTGATAATTACACTATTTATTCTGCCCCAAAAGATTGATATTATGTCTGTCTTATCAAATTAAGGTGTACTATTTTTCATCCAGCCTCTGAGGAATAACTGACTGCAGTGCAAATATCCAGTTTTGTGTTCTATAATTGCATTTAGCCTCCAGTCTTCTCCTCTTAAAGACGTAAGAACATAAGATTTGCCATACTGGATTAAACCGATTCCACCAAGCCCTGTATCCTTTTTCCTTCAGTGGCCAATCCAGGTCACAAATACCTGGCATGATCCCAAGCAGTAAATAGATCCCATGCCTCTAATGTGCAGTGATAAGTAGTGGCTATTCCCAAAGTCTACTTGTTAGTAACAGTTTCTAGACTTCTCCAGGAACTTGTCCAAACCTTTTTAAAATCCAGCTCCGGTAACTGCCTTAACCACATCCTCTGGCGATGAATTTCAGATTTTAATTTTGTGCTGAGTGAAAAATTTCTTTTGAATGATTTGTTTTAAATGTGCTACCTAATAATAATTTCAGAGAGTGTCCCCTAGTCTTTGTATTTTTTTGAAAGAGTAATTAACTGATTTACATTTATATCTGTTCTATTTCTCATGATTTCATAGACCTTTATCATATCCCCCCTCAGCCGTCTCTTCTCCAAGCTGAAAAGTCCTAACCTCTTCAGCCTTTCCTCATAGGGGAGTTGTTCCATTCCCCTTATCATTTTGGTAGCCCTTCTCTGTGCCTTCTCCATCGCAATTATATCTTTTTTGAGATGCGGCGACCAGAATTGTACACAGTATTCAAGGTGCGGTCTCACCATGGAGCGATACAGAGGCATTATGACATTTTCCATTTTATTCACCATTCCCTTTCTAATAATTCCCAACATTCTGTTTACTTTTTTGACTGCTGCAGCACACTGAGCTGACGATTTCAATGTGTTATTCACTATGACACCTAGATCCTTTTCTTGTGGTAACTCCTAATATGGAACCTAACATTGTGTAACTACAGTTACTTTTACAGTTACAGATTACTTTTTCCCTATGTGCATCACTTTGCACTTGCTTACATTAAATTTCATCTGTCATTTGAATGCCCGATCTTCCAGTCTTGCAAGGTCATCCTGCAATTTTTCAGTCATCGTGTGATTTAACTACTTGGAATAATTTTGTATCTTCTGCAAATCTGATCACCTCACTTGTTTCTCTTTCCAAATCATTTATAAATATATTAAAAGCACTGGTCCCAATAAAGATCTTTGAGGCACTCCACCGAGAAACAGCAGAGTGGCTCAGGGATCTGTGCTGGGACCGGTGCTTTAATATATTTATAAATGATCTAGAAAGGAAACATACTAACTTATTCTGTGTCCATGCACTTGAACTGTGAATAAACATGTTGATAGTCCAGACAATGTTGAATTATAGGTGCTTTAATTTGTTTGTGTGTTTAAGCAACTATGATGCTCAAGTAATCAAACCCGTGTTCCTCGTTTAGTGCATCCTATGTCTACCTTAGGCTTGTAATTACATAAATGACGGAATTGAAATTTCACAAAATGACTTTGAGATAGGACAGTGCTTATATTGGGTCACCTCCAAGATGTATTGCAGTAGCCATGTACAAAGACTCCTCTCTTTTTAAAATGTTTTATTATACAGGTCAATTATATCATAATTACTATTCAAAAGGTGGTCCTTTGTTATTGTCTAGGATGTGTATGTAGGGAGAGGAAAACATAAGGAGGGATTTACAAAAGCTACAAGAATTGGTCAAGAGTTTTGCAATTGAGATTTAGTGGGGATGGACGTAATTGTGCATTTCAGGCACGGAAAGCGCAGAGAGCAGCACGTTATGGAGGGATCTGGGATGATCGTAGGCGATGACATCAAGACTGCTAAATATGCACTGGGAGAGTCATCACCAGTAGGAAAAGAAAGATAATCCACCTGTACAAATCAGTGGTGAGAAAACATACAGATGGAGGTGAGGCCATCTAGGAGAGGTCCTCTGAAAAAAAGATGCAGAGGGAGCTGTGTAGCTGGGGCGTGAGGGAGCTATGTTAGGAGCTCCTGGGTATACATACTGCACAGGAAGCAACTCTTCCCAGAAGGGATGGGGGTGATGGAGTAGTCTTCCCCCCCCAAAAACCTAATAGTATGTGGCAGAGGGGATGTAGGTTGCAAGGCTCATGTCTACCATCAGACTGTATGTAAGATTTTAAGAAAGATGATATTGGATGGGATTGTTCTTATTTGAATTTTTGAGCCAAGCATATAGGATTTATTGTGGTACTATTAGAAGTAGAGACCGTCTATGAAGGAGTGTTTTACAAGAGCTGCTATTCTGAATCATTTTAGTGTTTGTAATTTCTCTATTGATTCCCTGCAATGTGACCTTGAATACAAGTGTTGGCAAACAGCTGTGTGACTGACAAAGTTGCTTTGTGATGCCATACCCATGCTGTCATGGCTAAGTAACGGCTCATGTTGAATGTCCAGGGGAAAGAAAGGACTTGTCTTCTAACCTTTTCAAGGCCAAGGCATACCTACATTGAGTTTAGCCTCCTATTAACCAAAACGTTTTGTGGCGCACCAGCCTCCTGCAATGAATGTGAGCCCTTGTGCTGTTGCAAGGTTGATTCAACCTAGTAGGCTCCTGCTGATAGCTGGTGAACACGCCCTGCCCTGGGACAAGCTGGGGCTTTGCCTAAACCAGCCCTGTTCTCCGCAGTTTGAGCCCTTGGGTTCCAGGGGCCGGCAGAACTTAGGTGGGTCCCAAGGGTGAACCAAGAGAGAGTCCGGGGTCGGGCCGAGAGTCAGGGCAGGCAGCAGATAGGACATAGCAAGGTCAGGTCCAGGTGGCAAGCAAGAGAGTAGTCAGAGGTCAGAACTGGAGAATCAAGCCAAGACGGACAAGACAAGACTCCGAGGATGAGAACAAAGAAAAGGTAGGCAGATTGGCAAGGCAACAAGGACAGGAACAGGACGAGACTGGACAAGATAGGTTGGTTGAGGCAAGGATGTTACACGCTGAGGCGATGCGTATTGCTGGCTAGGCAAGGGACCCGTTGCCGAGGTGTCTGCTGATGGTTCGGGGGCTTTTTAAATAGGGAGCCTTGATGATGTCACTAGGAGGTGCTGCGGCCCTTTTTCCTGCCGCAGGGCCTTTAATAGGCTGGACTTCAGGCGCATGCGTGCCTAAGGAAGAGTCGGGGAGGATGTGCTCCCAGCACCAGTCATCAGCTTGTCCAAACTGCAAAGAGATGGCAGTAGCGTCAGGGTGAGTGTGGCTGGTTGTGGGAAGGCCACAGCCTGCTAAACATAATCCTCCCCGGAGCAGCAGTGCAGACCTGGAGAGGACTCATAGGGAAGCACTACAGCCCAACCGGTCTCTCTTCCAAAATTTAAAACAGACAAGGGATACAGGCTCGCATGACCCGTCGAGTTCCTTCTACATCTAAGGGCAGGAACAGGGAGACGTGGGTGTGATGTGGGCAGCTGGCTCAGGTACTTACCGAGGTTGCTGCCAGTGCTCAGGGCCTGCTCTCCCCATCTCACCCTGGGGATAAGGCCGAGACTGGAAGGACTGAAAGGAGCAAGCTTCGGAGGGAGGTGTGGAAATCCAAGCAGTAGCAGCTTTGGGACAGCCAGAGTAAAAGTGGAGGCAGACTCTGGTGCGATTTATTTACAGCGAAAACACACAAGTGCAGTGCAGAGCAAAACAAAACAACCTATGCAGCCCACCTTGGCTTCAGGCAAGCTCCCAACGTAGTTTTAACAATGTCAGTCTTAACCTCAAAAGTAGCAGCCTTCTCATACTGTGGGACTCTTGCTCTTCCCTGGGGCCATCTAACCCTTCTGGGCCCTGAGCTCTTATGCTCTGAAGGGCCCCTCCCTTCAGCCAGGATTCCCTGCGGGTCTCAACCTTAAGGAGGAGCGGGCGAGACGGCTCTGCCTGAGGGAGTTCTCTGTACCCTCCCTGGATAGGGGACGAGGAGAAGGTGAACTAACTGGGCCCAGCCATCCATGCTTTGCATGAACTTCCCCACTTCGGGGCTCGTGCGGTAGCTGGGAAGAAGCAGCAGGCATGAATACACGTGCTCTTACACAGAGCTGCTCTTCTTATCTCTTGTTGCTGCGAGGCGCTGGCTTTGATCGGAGCATCAAGCAGTGGTGACTTTTCTGTGGGAAGCACTGATCCAAGGACTTCAGATGATGCTTTTCTAGGATAATATACATGGTGGGTCTTCCATTACTGATTGTGCCGCCTGCTGTCACAGTGTCCTGTGCCTGGGCTGGACGACAGGCTGTGACACAAGATGAAGTCCCATCAGTAAAGCAAGTGTGTACCTTATGCTTTGTCCTCAAACAGGAGCGGCAACATTTCAGCACAGCCAGTCCAAAGACACCTGATTAGTGGCGGTAGTACTTGGTCCCAATATGTCAGCCATCCTTCTTTCCCGAGTCAAGGTGCAGAAGACTCTTGCTGTTTGTTTCATTTACATTTGAGTGCCTGCTTCTCGCCGTGGAATCCTCAATAAAACCAGATTATAAACCTAGCTGTAAGCCCATCCATTGCCCAAGTTGTACCACTTTTCCCCTCCTCCAGCACAATCCCCATGCATAATACACTCCTCACATCTTATTATAACAAGTATTTATCCAAGGGCACTGTAATTTATTTATTTATTTAAAAACTTTTCTATACCGTTGCTAAGTTAAATACCGTCGCAACGGTTTACATGTAGGCACATATTTAATGTAGGTAAAAGTGTACTATAGTACATTCTAACAGGTTTACATGGAGGCACATATTTAATGTAGGTAAAAGTGTACTATAGTACATTCTAACAGGTTTACATGTAGGCACATATTTAATGTAGGTCAAAGTGTACTATAGTACATTCTAACAGGTTTACATGTAGGCACATATTTAATGTAGGTCAAAGTGTACTATAGTACATTCTAACAGGTGCCGTCAAAGGTTCGGTTACAATATATCATTAGACATAGTCATTTAGCGAAGTAGTTCATGACCAATTGTACCAAGGTACTTACACCGGTAGTTTTATTACACATAGTATTATAGTTATGGTTTATTGTGGTGTGGAGTTCATAGTCTAATCTACTGTATAGTCCTAAGGACTGTGTGTCAGTGCCTTTCTGTCTTTTCCTGAAATATTTCTCTCTATTCTCTCGTTTCTTTGTAAAATGCTTGTTTAAAAAGCCATGTTTTTAGGTTTTTCTTGAATGTCTTGAGATCACTTTGTAGCCTGATCTCTGGAGGCACTGTGTTCCAGATTATGGGTCCTGCTAGTGATAGGGCTCTCTCTCTCACTTGTGTCAGTCTTGCTGTTTTAACTGTTGGGATGGTTAGGAGGGCTTTATTTGCTGAGCGGAGGTTCCTGTGTGGAGTGTGTACCCATAATGCTGTGTTCAACCAGTCTGATTTCTCATCATAAATTAGTTTGTGAACGATACAGAGGGTTTTGTATTTAATTCTGTGTTCAATTGGTAGCCAATGTAACTCTGCTAGGGTTTCAGTTATATGGTCCCTCCTTCTTTTTCCGGTAAGTATTAGTATAAGAACTTCCTAAGAGATGCCCCACCCCATAAACTATCTGACTAAGCTGCAATTTACCTACCCAAAAGTAATGATTGGGAGCAGTCAGCTCTAAAGCAGACCTTTTACCTCAGCATGCATGCTGAGGATTTATTACCCAAAAGCTCACTCAAATAGTGCTCAGATTTGCTGTCCAGCTGCTGGGATCCAGAGACAGATGGAAAACTGCTTTCACTATTATGGTGACAGCCCTGCACTGAAGATGTCTCAGAAAATGTACCTCCGGCCTACCTAGCTGGTGAGAGCAGGCGTGTCGCCTGAGCGAGCTGGCTGGGGTAGGGAATGCACGGAGAAGGGGGGAAAAGTGGGGGATGTATTGCTTACAATTTATTTACAGTCCAGATTTTTTTTTTTCATAGTAACGTACCAGATGTCAAATAAGGACCATGTGACTCGCCCAGTTGCCCCAGTCTACAGTACTTTATCTGCGGGTATCTCTTAGTAGTCTGTCATACAGTCTTGACTGCCTGTGGGTATTGCTGCTCCTCTGAAGATGAGCAGGCGTGTTGTGCGAGTGGCTCACATGACTGAGTGGACTTCCTGGCAAAGACTAATAGTTATTTCTGCACATGTGCAGCAGTGACTTTGCAACTGCTCTGTTTCCTTTTTCTGCTGCCCCAGGTGGCCATATTCATCAGGCTTTGGCTTTTCAGCGTTTCCCCTCTTAGAATCAACTAGAAACTTTAACTCTCTATTTTGTTTATTTAAAAGAATTTATCATCTGCACTCATAGCAAAATGTTTGAGGCAGAGAGCAGGTAAAAACCAGAAATAAATAAGAATTCCAAAAACAAAGTTGAACTAACATCTGTTCTGCAATGCATATCTATAATATAATCTTAAGGGGGCAGCTTGTGTAAATAAGATTTTTTTCTAAAGGAGTTTGAGCATGTAATGGCTCTGAGCTGTTGGTCTTGCTACAGAGAAGGCGCTTTGTCTTGTGATGACCAGATGATCTAATTTTGTTGCAGGTACTGTCAATAAGTGTTTATTAGCCAACCTTTATAAGAACATAAGAACATAAGAAATTGCCATGCTGGGACAGACCAAGGGTCCATCAAGCCCAGCATCCTGTTTGCAACAGAGGCCAATCCAGGTCATAAGAACCTGGCAAGTACCCAGACACTAAGAAGATCCCATGCTACTGATGCAATTAATAGCAGTGGCTATTCCCTAAGTATAATTGATTAATAGCCATTAATGGACTTCTCCTCCAAGAACTTATCCAAACCTTTTTTGAACCCAGCTACACTAACTGCACTAACTACCTTCTCTGGCAACAAATTCCAGAGCTTTATTGTGCGTTGAGTGAAAAAGAATTTTCTCCGATTAGTCTTAAATGTGCTACTTGCTAACTTCATGGAATGTCCCCTAGTCCTTCTATTATTCGAAAGTGTAAATAACCGAGTCACATCTACTCGTTCAAGACCTCTCATGATCTTAAAGACCTCTATCATATCCCCCCTCAGCCGTCTCTTCTCCAAGCTGAACAGCCCTAACCTTTTCAGCCTTTCCTCATAGGGGAGCTGTTCCATCCCCTTTATCATTTTGGTTGCCCTTCTCTGTACCTTCTCCATCGCAACTATATCTTTTTTGAGATGCGGCGACCAGAATTGTACACAGTATTCAAGGTGCGGTCTCACCGTGGAGCGATACAGAGGAATTATGACATTTTCCGTTCTATTAACCATTCCCTTCCTAATGATTCCTAACATTCTATTTGCTTTTTTGACTGCTGCAGCACACTGAGATGACGATTTTAAAGTATTATCCACTATGATGCCTAGATCTTTTTCCTGGGTGGTAGCTCCTAATATGGAACCTAACATCGTGTAACTACAGCAAGGGTTATTTTTCCCTAAGTGCAACACCTTGCACTTGTCCACATTAAATTTCATCTGCCATTTGGATGCCCAATCTTCCAGTCTTGCAAGGTCCTTCTGTAATGTATCACAGTCTGCCTGTGATTTAACTACTCTGAATAATTTTGTATCATCCGCAAATTTGATAACCTCACTCATTGTATTCCTTTCCAGATCATTTATATAAATATTGAAAAGCACCGGTCCCAATACAGATCCCTGAGGTACTCCACTGTTTACCCTTTTCCATTGAGAATATTGACCATTTAATCCTACTCTCTGTTTCCTGTCTTTTAACCAGCTTGTAATCCACGAAAGGACATCGCCTCCTATCCCATGACTTTTTAGTTTTCGTAGAAGCCTCTCATGAGGGACTTTGTCAAACGCCTTTTGAAAATCCAAATACACTACATCTACCGGTTCACCTTTATCCACATGTTTATTAACCCCTTCAAAAAAATGAAGCAGATTTGTTAGGCAAGACTTCCCTTGGGTAAATCCATGTTGACTGTGTCCAATTAAATCATGTCTTTCTATATGCTCTACAATTTTGATCTTGAGAATAGTTTCCACTATTTTTCCCGGCACTGAAGTCAGGCTCACTGGTCTTTAATTACCCGGATCGCCCCTGGAGCCTTTTTTAAATATTGGGGTTACATTGGCCACCCTCCAGTCTTCAGGTACAATGGATGATTTTAATGATAGGTTACAAATTTTAACTGTTAGATCAGAAATTTCATTTTTTAGTTCCTTCAGAACCCTAGGAAGCATACCATCCGGTCCAGGTGATTTGCTACTCTTTAGTTTGTCAATCTGGCCTACTACATCTTCCAGGTTCACAGTGATTTCGTTCAGTTCGTCTGAGTCATCACCCCTGAAAACCATCTCCAGAACTGGTATCTCCCCAACATCCTCATTAGTAAACACAGAGGCAAAGAATTCATTTAGGCTTTCTGGAATGGCCTTATCTTCCCTAAGAGCCCCTTTAACCCCTCTGTCATCTAATGGTCCAACCGACTCCCTCACAGGTTTCTTGCTTTGGATATATTTAAAAAAGTTTTTATTATGAGTTTTTGCCTCTATGTCCAACTTCATTTCAAATTCTCTCTTCGCCTGTCTTATCAATGTTTTACACTTACCTTGACATTGCTTATGTTTTATCCTATTTTCTTCAGATGGATCCTTCTTCCAATTTTTGAAGGATTTTTTTTGGCTAAAATAGCCTCTTTCACCTCACCTTTTAACCATGACGGTAATCGTTTTGCCTTCCTTCCACCTTTCTTAATGCGCGGAATACATATGGACTGCGCCTCTAGGATTGTATTTTTAAACAATGTCCAAGCCTGTTGAACACTTTTAACCTTTGCAGCTGCACCTTTCCGTTTTTTTCTAACTATTTTCCTCATTTTATCAAAGTTTCCCTTTTTAAGAAATTGCCATACTTAGTTTTCTCTGGGTCAGAGCAAGGGTCCATCAAGCCCAGCATCCTGTTTCCAACAGTGGTCAATCCAGGTTACAAGTACCTGGCAAGTACCCAAAAACTAAGTATATCCTAAGCTACTGATGTCAGTAATAGCAGTGGCTATTCTCTTAAGTCAACTTGATTAATAACAGTTAATGGACTTCTCCAAGAACTTATCAAACCTTTTTTAAACCCAGCTACACTAACTGCCTTAACCACATCCTCTGGCAACAAATTCCAGAGCTTAATTGTACATTGAGTGAAAGAATTTTCTCCGATTTAGTTTTAAATGTGCTACTTGCTAACTTCATGGAATTCCCCCTAGTTCTTCTGTTATCCGAAAGAGTAAATAACCAATTCACATTTACCCGTTCAAGACCTCTCATGATCTTAAAGGCCTCTATCATATCCCCCCTCAGCCGTCTCTTCTCCAAGCTGAACAGCCCTAACCTCTTTAGCCTTTTCTCATAGGAGCGCCGATCCTCTTCTTTATCATTTTGCTCGCCCTTCTCTGTACTTTCTGCAGAGCAACTATATCATCATGTATGTGATGCTTTCTATACTCACAAAACTGCATTGGCCCAGAGAGCTGAATCACTGTACAAAAGCCTGTGTATAGGGTCATCAACTTATACTGAATTCACCATTTAACTGGTAGCCAGTGAAGGGAAATGAGAACAAGGATGATATAGTCGTGCATCTGTGTACCTGTCAGTTCAAGATGCCGCTGCCAGGATCCTATTTGCAAGGCTTGCATGGCGTTAACTGGAAGGCCGATATACATATATATAGCGAGTTACACTAGTCCAAGAAGAACAGACCGAAAATCCTGCTGTTCGCAAAAAGGCTTTAATCACCTTAGTTCTCTAGTCAGCCTTTGCTTTTCCCTTCGTGAGCTTTATTTTCCTCAACCTTCTGTCAAATCGCTTCCTCTAGCCTGATTTTTTTCCCTAGGAAAAGGGGCATCTGGCAGGCCTTTGGTTAGTTTTTCTCTTGCAAGCATATTTTTCCATCCTTTGATTTCATTTTGACATTTATCATCACCATTTTGGAGCCACAGGCCAACAGCTTCAAATGCAGTCCCAAGTGTTCTCGAAAGATATCAGTCACTGATTATCAGAAAGTATTTGGGAAGAATCATGACATTGATGGTTGTGATGTCTGCTAAAATGCTGCGGTCCCAGAAAGCCAGGCTCCAAAAACCTGGCCAAGAAGGCGTGACACAACCAGGAAGCCCAATTAATTTATGAAAGGAGCCAGGCGGGACCTTTTGTGTGCTTTGCCTCAAGGATAGGTCTACATTGAGCAAAGTCTGTCTCCCTGCTCATGTATGAGTAAGGGTATGCATGGTGGCCATAAAGGGGTATATTATGTCATAGAACATGCATAAACAGTATTACAAAAGCAAAACTTAGTTTACTAAATGTTGCTAATATATGGATAATGAATCAGCAAAGATAAGTAATATCAAACATGAATACAGTATCACAGTAAGGCTTACATAAATCAGTAGAGGTAAATAGGATATATTAATACAGACAGAAATAAAGATAAGATATTATACAAAGGATACTTCCCTCATAAGTCTTTCTTCTACAAGCAGTGTCTTTTGAAAACCTGAAAGACTGCAAGCCTGGGGACCCCAAAAAGAACCAGCTGTTTCGCTCTGCTCTTTTTGGATCATCCAAAGAAAATGGCCAAATGCAATTCCTTATATATCTTATTTTTCTGACTTAACCTCAGGGTCTCTATGCCTTAGGTATTCAACAAAAGATTTACAATTAGCTCATTAGGAAGGTATTTCAGTATTAGTCTCTGATCTTTCCCACCCTTATTTCTTACTAAAACAAGTTAAGAGACACTAGATGTTTTTTGATAATATCTTATCTCTTTATCAGCTCATTGGTGCCAGGGAGTCTCAGAAATGAAGGGGGAACAAAGATGGTGATTGTGCTATGCCTTTACAATCCTTGTACTTATATATATATTGATCCATCACTCTCTTCGCTTCATAAAGTCTTCCGGGAATCTAGCTAAGTTGCCTAAAATTATCTTCTTACAAAAGGACTCCAAAGACTTGTAAAGGTAAGGTTAGCAAGCAGAGTCTTGAACAAAGACTCCATTGTGTTGGCACATCTGTCGATGCATGACTGTTAGAGCCATGCAGAAATAGAAGATCTACTCAGTCCAAAGCGGGCACTACTCAGGCTGTTCTGAAGCCTTCCAGTCATCATACAAAAATGCCCTGCAGGATGTACAGTGTCCTACACAGCTTTCTTTATTGTAATGTGCATTGTTTGACATGGAGTTGTGGAGGAAGGTTTTGCTGATGTTTGCTTGGCACACTAATGGTACTGAGGTCTGAGTGTCGAGTGCCGCCTCCTTATGGATGTATTGAACAATCCGCAGCTGATGTGTTTCCACTGGTGCTGGCACTGATTTGGCTCCCTGTGCCATTGTGAAAATTGACCACCCTTGAGTTCGAGATAATGATGCAAGCCTGGAAAGTTGAGCCTCAGTCTTAGGAAGATCCAATCTGAGATCTAGCCCATCAGTGCTATTTGTTTCCGGGTTGGTGCCAAATCAATACTCCTTAGCTCTTCTATATGTAAAGGACTTGTATTCTGAGGAATCCTGGTGCTTCAATAGTCCTTAAGAAGATTATTCCTCATATCTCTGTTTGCAGCCCTCCCAACAGAAAGAACTATGTTCTCCATCTTTCCTTCCCTGGATACTTTCAGAGGATGACTTGGCTGTCTCTCTTGTCTTGGAGGTGAATCCATAACACCTTTTATTTGGTCTCCTGAAATACATTGATGCCCTAAAAGCTGGTGGCAGCATCTGTCCACCCTCTCATCCAGGATGTGCATAAAAGGATGTGGGAAACGCCACACAACATACTTCTGGTGGGAAAGAAGGCAAACACAAAGTATTTAGTTCAGGTAACTGGATGTCAAGAAGGCTTACACCCTGTGACTCCTTTAACCTGGATGTACCTCAGGTTTGTAATAGGAGACCTGCAGTTCCAGTATTACCTACTGCATTTAGGCCTTGCATCAGCTCCTTGAGTTTTCACCATATGCTTAGCCGTCTTCATGGCTTATTTATGCAAACCGGGGGGTCATGTCTAATTCTCTAGTCTGGCAAGGTCCTTCTCCAGTTTCTCACAGATCATTAATGAATAAGTTAAACACCAACAGGCCTCATGCAAATCCCTGTGGCATACCACTATTTACCTCTCTTCACTGGGAAAACTGACCACTTAGTCTGAATCATTATTTCCTATCTTTTAGCCTGTTAGTTAACCTGTTCGTACTAAGACCCCGTCCCCATCCTATGACTTTTTAGTTTTCCGAGGAGTCTTCATGAGGGACTTTATCAAATGGCTTCTGAAAATCCAAATACACTGTTGACTGGTTCAACTTTGTCCACATGCTTGCTCACACCTTCAGAGAATTCTAATAAATTAGTAAGGCATTCCCTTTGCTAAATTCATGCTGACTCTTCCCCATGAAACGTTTATGCATATGTTTAGTAATTTTGTTCTTTGTAATAGCTACCACTATTTTACCTGGTATTGTTGTCAAGCTAACCAGTCTGTATTTACTCCTGGAGTCTTTTTTTTTTTTTTTTTAACTTTGTAATATATTGTCTACCCTCCTGTAAGTGAGTTTAGGGGTGCAAGGACCTGTCTGCTACAGGACACTTCCAGTTCCTCTCCCGATTCATGATCCTAAGTTCAGGAAAAAGACAACATGTTCTCAGAATTAGACTTTTATCTGATTTGGAAGGATTTAGCATTTAGACGATAGAGAAAGGAATTGTTCTTAACATCCCGGCCACTAAGCACCACTTTATCCTAAAAAAACTTCTGTGCATGGGTGGTTTCAAACATGCCATAAAAATTAGCCTGCTTAATATAGTAAACTTATAGCTAGCTTACTTATTCCTGGTCCCAACTTCAGGCGATCTCCCTCTGTTCACCTCTGAAGCAGATGCTGCCTGGAGGTCTGAAGAATGTGGGCAGGGGAAAAGGCTTGCTTCTGGGTCTGGTACTTACCGGCCTGACTGGGGCTTGCTTCCAGTTCTGGTACTAGAAGAGCTGCAGGGCTGCTCTCTGCACCTCACTGTCTCAGACTCCATATCATTGTCCGACCCTAAGCAGGGTGTCTCTGGTCTCCTGGCCACACCTAATCTCCCTCTTCGATAGCAGGGGGTGCTGGGCTGCTTCGGGTTCCTATTTCCTGTCTGCTTATTTGCCTCTCATCTTATACTTTCCAGTTGATAAATATGCATAAGCTCGTGCATAATCATGTAGTGTGTGGAGGGCCTTTGCGTCATTGCAGGTCTTTTTCCCATCCCTTTTTCTTGGTGGGGGGGGGGGGGGGGGGTGTCTGGCCATGACACTATGCCAGGCTGTATGCCAGAGTTGGTGTGTTTTCCGTTTCAGAATGCTCCCCCTTCATCCAAGGGTGGGAGTCTTTTTGACTTCTGGACTTCCTTGGCCAGTCCATGACTCCTGCTTAGGAGCTTAAGATGCTGCATTGTCCCTCTGCCTTGGTTTTATTTACACAGGCTCTTGCAAACAGGCAGACCTTGATAAGCATCCTTCAGTGCTGGTTTAAAGTTCTCATCTGGGCAAAGTTTCTTTTCTTTAGCTGTGACAGTGTTTTGGATTGTCGGGTTCTGTCTGCATCCCTCTTGGCTATTATGATTCATATTTGGTCTTTCAGTGGTAAAACATGGGATATCTCCCTACACTCCAGTCCTTGGGTACAGAGACAAATTAGAATGTTACAGATTACTAGTAGTAGATCTGCAATTTTGTATTTGAGAGATTTGCTACTATTTAGTTTGTCAGTTTGCTCTAGCATCTCTTCAAGACTCTGATTAATTTTAGTTCTTTCGAATCATCACCTACAAAGAATGGTTCTGGTGTGGGTAAGTCCCCAACATCTTCCACAGTGAAGGCCAAAGTAAATAATTCATTTAGTTTTTCTGCTGTGGTCTTCTCCTCCTTCACTGCCCTTTTACACCCTGGTCAGCCCTGTTTTTAATGCACTTGAAAAATCTTTTGATTTTTTTTTTTTTTTTTTTTTTACCCCCATGACCAGTTTCTCCTCAAATTCACGCTTAGCCTTTTTTATTAGTGTTTCACATCTGACTGGTCAGTGTTTATGTGCCTTCCCATTTTCCTCATCAGATTCTGCTTTCCATTTTGGGTGGTGGTAATCTTTTTCACAGCACCTTGTAATCATGGTGGGAGATGCTTATGTTATTTTGCTGCAGCAGTTTTATTCTTTTCTCTCCGGTGAGAATCTGAAATTTGACTGTATTATGGTCACTGTTTCCAAGCGGCTCTATCACCTTTTCCCCTTGCACTAGATTCTGCATTCCACTGAGGGTTTGACATTTGTAAATATTCTACCCTTATCATAAGGATTGGGGGTAACTGCACGGACTTACCCTTAAGAGAACCCAGGGGTGAACTATACGGCATGCTAGATAGTAGCACGAGAAGCTTGCTGGGCAGACTGATGGACCATTTGGTCCTTTTCTGCCGTCATTACCGTGTTACTATGTAACTAGAGGTAAAGTCACTTCCCCTTTTGTTGGTTCTAGGACAAATTGCTCCATGAAGCAGTCATTTATGGCATCTAGGAACTTGCACTGGGGCATGCCAGGGAGGTTGACATTCACTCCATCAATATTTGCATAATTGAACTCTTCCCATTGTTGTGTTTCTACATTTGTTAGCTTGGCTTATCTCTGTTGGCATTTAACAATCTATTTCTTCCTTCTGCTTGGGAGGAAGGTAGTACACCCCACTGCTAAACCTGGAATTTCTGTCCATTTGCTTCCTGCAGAATTTCTATGCTGTTTGATTCTCATAGAATTAACACACAGGGCCAAGCCAGCACTATTTCCTTCTGCTTTGTTATTTTGGTGAATTGTGTACTCTTGTGTCGCCATGTCCCATTGATTGTCCTTGTTCTACAAGGCTTCTGTGCCTGTTATGTCAATATCTTCAGCTGACAAATAAAACCCAAACCTACAGCAAGATCTTAACCATACATATGTTACTATCAAAATGTAAAAAAATAAAAAAAGGGGGAGGACAATGCCTCCTATAAAAAAGAAGCAATGTTCCAACATGGTGGTAAATGTTGTCACAGAAATATAACCGAGGTGCTCCGCATAGCCCCTATCTCACTGTTGCACTGCTGCCTGCATTTCTCTTATTGTTTTCCATGACAGGGCTGTGTAATCTGCACGTAGTTGCTGGAATTAGGGTCCACGTTAGCTGGGAGAGAGCTGTGGCTTGTGGACCCTGGCCAACGACTCGATGCAGTGGTTGCGTTGAGTTGGGTGGGGGAAAAAAATCTCTGGCTGGTTGCAAATAATTTATCCTGATGCTGCAGCTCAATACAGGCTGATTCTGACTGAGCTAAAAGCCCAGAAGGAACAAGAGGAAACTTGGGCCAAAAAAAATAAAGGTTTGATTTGAGTTTTTAGTTAGATTGACCTGATAACTGAGCCCAGTAAAAAGGTGTCATCTAAACTTATTTGCTGCCCCTAATTTCTGTCTTCACAGTAAGCACATTACTTTTAATGTTAAGCAGTAATTCAGTAGAAGGTTTTGACACCCAGACTTTATTTGTGGGTTCTCTTATGTCAGCAGATAGTCAAAACTGGCAAGCTCAGCTGTAAAATGGCTTCCTCCATAGGATGTTTATTTTAAAGAATAAATGGATGCTTTTTTCCCCATTGGTTTTACGTAGATGGTACTTTGTTAAACTGTTGTTGTTCTGAAGCAGTGGCTGTGTAAATTTATTTATTTTATTTATAATTTTTTATATACCGCCGCTCATCAAAGATATCACGTCGGTGTACAGTGAACAGGAACTTACGCCGGAGCGTTATACATTTAACAGGTCTAGGTAACATGTAAGAAGGAATTTGAATTGAGGTGCCCCTTTCTGCCGCTATGGGAGTTACAGCCCCAAGATTTGGCAAGAGGAAAAATGAAATTGCTCCATTATTTGGGGCTTGTGTGTATGGATATACTAGATCTGGATCTGGATATACTAGATCTGGATCTGGATATACTGGATATACTAGATCTATCTGGATGTGCAAAACAAAAAGAAATTTAAAAAAAGACACCACTCAATCCTTACTTTTAGGAAACTTTTCTGTTTCTGTCGAAAAGCAAGTTGAATTAACCATTACATGTCTGTGACCTCATCCGGCGGCACGGAACAGACTTGTCTCTTCAAGATAATAGAGCTTTGAGTTCTATTGAGTATGTGCATGAATACCTGTGCAGCTTTTGTCTCGTGAGTCTCCTAGGTCATTTTGTGTCTGAGTACAGCATGGACATGAACTCTCTCTCCTAATGATTTTTCTCTAAAAATCCTTTTAAATTTGATATTTTTTCTTCAGTCTATTAAGTTGCCTTGCTGCCTTTGTAGCCCCACAGCAGCACTCTTTAGTGCTACCAAAAAAAAATAAAAATACCCCCAAGAAACATGGCCTTCTCTTCTGTCAGGTCTGGCCAGAAGAAGAAGTCAACAATGGTTTATCTGTGGAAAGATTATGTCCCTCAGTGACGGGCACAAACAGTGTTACCAATGCCTCAGCCTGGAAGATGACCAGAAGAACTGCTATGCCTGTGGATGGATGTCCCTGCACTTGCAGCATTCTAGGGTGCTTTGCATCGAGGAACTGCGTAAATCCTTGTACCACGGTGCAGCCTTGTCTGCCTTGCAGGGAAAATACCTGAGCTCTAAACCTCCCCTGCACACTTAGTCCAAAACCGCAGGGTTGGGTTCTTACCAGATGCCCTGTCTCAAAATTAAATTGGCATTAATCACTGGAGCCATCTCAGCCTGCGTCAAAAAACACATATACTAAGCGAGGTGCATTGGCTCCAGTACTGTTGACGTGGCCATTGTCGGCATATGCAGTATTGGCTTTCCTGATACATGATGCATTGATTTGCCCGATGCATCTTCCACTGAAGCATTCATGCACGGCACAGCAAGGTGCTCGATGCATGACACACCGATGTACTCCATGCTTGATTCTCTGATAGCATTGAAGTGTGCAGCACACCAATGCTCTATTCTTTAATCACATGGTGCTCAAGCTCCTATTCCACATGATCCCGCAATGCACAGTAAAAGGACAAATGGCAGGGATCTAATGCAACTAACCTTATATTATCAACCTGCACTAGATTCCTTGATGTGCATTTCCAAAGACCCGTAGAAGCATACCAAGACATCCAAACACTCTACCCTATCAAAGCCACTGATGCATCCACTTCAGACTTAATTTATCAGGCTGCTTTGCTAACACAGCTCCATAGAGACCATCCTAGATTTTCAGGACAAGGTGGTCAGGTTACTGTGCCCCCCTCCAATAACCAGGGCACTTATCCTGCCTAGACTAGTGGCGGAAGTATTTTGCCTGGAGACTACAAATCTATATTTTCTACAGCACCACTTTGAATAGGCTGCCCATTCTCATGCAGGAACTTATCCTGATCTTGGAACAGGATCTCCCACCACCTATGCCAGGCCAGAGGACACATCATTTGCTTGACCAAATCACAGATTTGGTGAAGTTTCTTTACCTCTTTGACCAAAGAGATGGAAGGAATGTTCCAGTCTCTCCTTTCCAATATCGTTGGGCGATACCACAGACTGGAGTCTCGATCTCACCTATAGGCGTGAACTCACCCTCAGAACCCTTGCTTAGGAGTTTTGTTTATTGTAGTGAATTCTAATAGGTCAGAGGTTTTAGTCTAGGCCAATCCTCAGAGGCAACCAGAAGTCCCTCCGATTCATCCTGTTCATCATTGGAGTCCTGGATAAGTGAGCCAGTACCTTTTAGGCTCAGAGGAAGACTCTACTGGCATGCCCTACAGTCCACTTCCAGATCCTCTGGACCTCACTTCGCTACCCTGTTCTGAGCTTTTTGGCTGCCTTCAGATACTGGATACCCCAGCTGAACCAGCCCTTCCAGTTCTCAACATCTCTGTGTTCTACAGATGAGAATTTGTGACACTCCCATTTCAGTCACTCTTACAGCTAGAAAGCTGAACCTCAAGTACAGTGTCCAACAGTCACTGGCCTTTGGTATCATCTAGCTGCCTCACCAGTCTGTAATTGTTTGCTATGAAAATGGCAAAGACATGTATTCACTCAAATTCTCCTCCAGGAAAAGACTATAAAACTTCTAGATAACTTTGGCGACAGAATTTTTTTAAAATGCATGCTATCTGTTTGCATTACTATCCATCAGTTCTGTATGGTGCAGTATATTCATGACCACATTCAAAAACGGAAGCCTTTCTTACCTACCACTGAGCAAGATAGCTACTATCTACAATAGCTTCTGATGCAGAAGAGGGCATCCTCCATGTACTTCAATCAGTTTATGAATCCTTCAATTCTATTTCACATACCGCTTCCACTGGAGCAAGATGTATGGGCATGGCTTTGAGCAAGTAGCGTTTGTGAGGACATCCATGAAAAATTGGTGGACCTTCCCTGTTTGGAGATAGACTTTTCAGAGACGAGCTTTAGGAGATGGTCGCTCGGATGAAGAACCAAAATGTGGCAGTGCAGTCATTCTCTGGCTCCTGAACAGCTCTCCACAGTGCAATGTCACTTTTCCTCATACAAAGACCGTATATCCACAGGAGACCCTACCAGTCTTTTCAGTAGTATTGTCTACCACCTTATATGGCCCAGCATCAACAGCCACATCCAGCCAGACCTCGACAAAGAGAACGCCATCAGCTAAAAACCATGCAACATATCCAGCCCAAACTGGTGCCTTGTTTTGTTTTTTTTGTCTCTCTGAACAGTCCATTCCCAACTTTCCCAGTAGGGGAAGAATCGAACACGTCATAGAAGAGTAGTATCAGATCACCAAGGACCCCTGGGTCCTCCAAATTGTGCAGTATGGGTATCATCCCTTCCACATTGTCTGGTGCGCCATCCAGATCCATCTTATCTACTGCCTCTGTATCGCTCCATGGTGAGACCGCGCCTTGAATACTGTGTACAATTCTGGTCGCCGCATTTCAAAAAAGATATAGTTGCAATGGAGAAGGTACAGAGAAAGACAACCAAAATGATAAAGGGGATGGAACAGCTCCCCTATGAGGAAAGGCTGAAGAGGTTAGGGCTGTTCAGCTTGGAGAAGAGACGGCTGAGGGGGGATATGATAGAGGTCTTTAAGATCATGAGAGGTCTTGAACGAGTAGATGTGACTCGGTTATTTACACTTTCGAATAAATAACACATTTAAGACTAATCGGAGAAAATTCTTTTTCACTCAACACACAACAAAGCTCTGGAATTTCTTGCCAGAGGATGTGGTTAGTGCAGTTAGTGTAGCTGGGTTCAAAAAAGGTTTGGATAAGTTCTTGGAGGAGAAGTCCATTAATGGCTATTAATCAATTTTACTTAGGGAATAGCCACTGCTATTAATTGCATCAGTAGCATGAGATCTTCTTAGTGTTTGGGTAATTGCCAGGTTCTTGTGGCCTGGTTTTGGCCTCTGTTGGAAACAGGATGCTGGGCTTGATGGACCCTTGGTCTGACCCAGCATGGCAATTTCTTATGTTCTTATGTTTTGACTAAGTCCAATCGCTTCTCCAACAACAAATGAGGGCGCCAATTCTAGCAATTCAACATATGCGGGATTTCTATTCCTGATATTTCCTTATCCCCAAGAAAACAGGGAGGGGAAGGAGATTGCAGTCTATTTGGATGTGAGACGTCTGAACAACATCATTTCTGAGAGAAATTTAAAAAAGAACTCCCTCAGGACAATTCTTCCTTACATATGGAAGGGCGAATGGATGTGTGCCTTGGATCTAAAGGATGCATTATCTTACATCCCCATCCACCCTTCACATTGGTACTGCCTTTGCTTTCAGGTAGGTCTTTCCTACTGCCAGTACAAAGTACTCCCATTTGGCCTCTCGTCAGCTCCACTGTCTTTATAAAATGCCTTGCAATAGTGGCAGCTCAACTCCATCACAAGGGAATATAAGTTTTACCATGTCTGGATGATTCGCCCATCACAGCGAAATCCCGAGATGAAATGCTCTGCTCTCAATAGCTCTTTTACACTGCTTAGGTTTTCTGATCAACTTTGAGAAATTGAGCATGGATCACACTCGGAGACTCATTCATTGGGGCTTGGATAAACTCACTGCAGTAAAGAGCATTCTTGCCTCCCGACCAAACACTGTGAGGTCGCTCATCCACAATCTTCTCTCTTCTCCATGCTCATCAGCTACAAGGGTTCTCATAGTTCTCAGTCACATGGCAACAGCTATCCATGGGGTCCCATTGATCCATCTTCATCTTCATATCTGCTACCTCCAGTGAAGTCTCTGCATCCACTTGGATCAACTAATTCAACTGCTTTCTTTTCCAGCGCAAATCACAGAGACTATGAAATGGGAGTTGCAGTGGTGGCTGCACCCCAAATTCTCAAGGTTAGCAGCCCATCTTCACTCACGTGTCTATCAGGTGGTACTAGTGATGGAAGCCTCCATGAAGTGGTGGGGAGCATACACCAGAACTGTTTGAACAGGGCATCTAAACTCTTCAAGAGAGCTGTAAAGCCTTTTGCTAATTTATTGTTTACTTCATCTGTTTACACTCTGTAAATCCTGTTATATGTAAAGCCTTTTGCTAATTTATTGTTTACTGTAAACCGAGGTGATGTATATCTATACGTGCCGCGGTATATAAAAATCACTAAATAAATAAATAAATAAATCTACTAGCGTTGTGAGCAATATGCCCTATCAACCTTTGTGCATTTTCTTCAGGGAAAGAAACCCTGATTCAAACTGACAACTAGGTTGCCATGTTTTATGTCCACAAGCAAGGAGGAATGGGATCATGGCCTCCCTGCAAGGAAGCCCTAAAAATCTCAAATTGGGTGGAAAGAAATTGAGTTGTTCTAGAGACCACCTATCTGCCAGGCATCTCCAGCATTCTGGCAGATCAACCCAGCAGAATGTTTCAACCATACAAGTGGTCTCTACAGAAATCAGTGGCTGACAAATTCTTCAGCTTATGAAGTCTAACACCTGCCATGTTTCGAGTGAAAACTCTGCTTCAGGGAATGGCTTTACCAAATACCAGAGAGCATCCTTTTAAATTTCATGGTTTTTCATTCGAAACACAATGCGTGTCGGGATTGATGGAATCTATCATACCAGCTTTATTATGTAAAAAGAAGAATAACACAAACACTTGCCTTAAGAAAAGTCACATTTTATTTGCATAAAAAAATGATAGAACTAATGGACTGATGATTATACGTAAAGCAATGAAGGTCTAAAGTACTGGTAGTGCTTAGTATGATGGTCCTTTTATAATCTCACTTTTTAATTATAATATACATTTGATAGGTGTCTTTTTGTTCTTACAACATTTTCATCGTGATGTTAGGCTACTTTTACAGTGATATCATTTACACCAGAACAGTATAAAGGTTCTTCAGGACCATGGTTGGTTGATTCTCATAGCAGATCTGATATGCATATCTTATACAACTTTCTAGAAGTCCTCCTATATATCTGGGAACAGACCCTGCGTAGTTGACTCAGGAAGATGGGACATTGTATCATCCCAACCTTTCAACCTGCAACCTTGCAGCTTGGATGTTGAGGCTCAGTGATCACTTATTTCACTTACCTACAGAGATTATCGACATACTAGTCTTATCTAGAAAACCTTCAACTAGAAGAAATTATGCCTTCAATTGGAATAGGTACTCAAAATTGATCAAGAAAACAATTTGGACCAATTTTCTTGTGAACCAAGCATCTGCTGTGACATACTTGCTCCACCATTTTCACTCAGGTCTCGCCACCACCTCAGCACTGTAACAGCTTACCACACTCAACTGGATGACTCCTTGATCTCTACTCAATTGCATTTATCTCATTTCATGAAAAGTCTATTGCATGTTAAGCCCCCAGTACGAAAGCCACTTGTCCATGGGACCTGAATGTGGTCCTTTCCTTTCACATTTGAGCCACTAGAGTCAGTTTCTCTAAAGTATTTGATTTATAAGGTGGTATTCCTCGTTGCAATGACTTCCGCTAGAAGAATCAGCGAACTCAAAATTCTCATTCACTGTCCTCCGTACATACACTTCTTCCACAGCAGGTTGGTTCTCTGTACATACTTGAAATTTCTGCCCAATGTAATTTTGACTTTCTATATCAATCCATCGAATTACCTAGCTTCTTTCATAGGCCTCATGTGCATGAAGGCAAACAAGCCCTACATACTCTGGATTGCAAAAGAGCTTAGTGTATTATAAGAAACTTAGCTGCGTCATAAAACCTCCCAACTGTTCGTGTCATGTGATCCCAACAGGCTAGGAATAGCAGTCACCAAACATTCCTTGTCTAACTGGCTGGCTGAGTGCATTCACCACTGCTACACCTTAGCAGGATGGCAATCACAGACTTGGTGAAGTCTTAGCAAGTGAGAGCCATGTTGCTCATCTTCGAGAAGTACCTGTTGAAGATACCTTTAAAGCTGCAGCATTTGTCTTCTGTTCATATTGTTATATCCCACTACTGTCTTGATAACCTTTCAAAGGACTGATAAGAAATTTGGACAAGCAGTTTTGCAAAATCTACTTTCGCTGTAGTCCACTCTCCAAAGTGTGGCTGGGTTGCTTACTAAGTAAATGTACTGCTGCAACCCTCATTTTGGGACTCCCCACATGTAAAGTCTAATTCAGCCTGCTTATTGACAGAAAAGCAAGTTTTCTTACCGTAAACGGTGTTTTCCATAGATAACTGGATGAATTAGCCATGGAATGCCTGCCCACCTGCCTAGAGAGTTGACTACCTCACTAGATTAGCTCTGGTATAGACTGAGGAGACTCACAAGGCAACGTCTACATGGGAACTCCTGTACATGCTCAGTAGAGCTCAAAGCTTTGCTAGCTTGGAGAGGCGAGTCCATTCACTGCTGACGTCACCCAAGTAATGACTATGACTAATTCATCCTGCGGTATACGGAAAACACCATTTATGGTAAGCACACTTTACTGCAAACCTTTTTTTAAAGCATCACGTAACATCATTGGTTGGCCACAATTCATGGCTCTGCTGAATTCCTGATGCAACTGTGTTTTGACTTATTCACTATCTTTATCATGGGAAACAAATCTCAAAATAATTTAAAAAATAGAACTACCAAACTTCAAAACGCTTCTTGAAGTGAGCAAAAATGGCATACCTAGAACACTCCTTAATTAAAGGCAGCTAATTATAATGTTAAGTGATGACTTTTTAAAGAACGAAATGCAGAAGCTGGCTAGTGGTCAGTATTGTAAAGTGATTCATTACATGCTAGCTTCAGATGATGACTTTTCATAGGCTCGAGAGGACCTGGGTAAACTGGGGACCGAAAATGGTCTTCCTGCAGTAGAAAGGAAATTCCAGTACTCTTCACGCCTACTTTACCTCCGTCACTCTCTCCTTCTCTTTCCCTCTCTTCCTGCTGGTCCCAGCCTCTTAGAAAGCCCCTCAGGTGGTGACTGGGAGCATTTGTGGAATGGACAGAAGAAGAAAGAGGCTGTTTTGGCCTTCTGAGTGACAACTAGAACAGGTTAAGGGCCTCCTCCGGATCGATTGATCCCCTCCCATCATTATCAGGCTCAGTAAATTTGGTGCTGATCCTCATCAGAGCCCCTTGTGTGCATGTAACACAGTTGAAGTCTGCCTTTTACCAGAGCCTCACACAGGCATAGGCTGCATCAATATAATGCAAGCAGAGCGTGATCTCAGGGAAGGGGCTATTTAAAAAGAGGAGAGCTAAGGATAGCAAAAATCAGACTTTAATTCTAAAAAAGCATGCAAATGTAAGATTTTTTGTTGGAATGTAAACCGATGTAATGTGTAAAATCGAAGACCGGTATAAATAAATGTATTGGGGCAGAAAAAAACGGAAGTGTTGTAAGAAGTCCCAAGAGTGGAAAGGCTCCTTGATATTTGCTAGGATTGCTCCCTTAATCTCCCACTGCACTTCTGGTCTCAGCAGGCAGTTAAGCCAGGATGCCGAGCCACATGAGAACAGGGATGAGCTGTACTGATGTTAATGCTTGTCTTTTTTTTTTTTTTCTTTCTCTCCTCACTAAGGTTTAGCTGTAATATCTCCTGGGAGTTCAATGCATGCACTGTCCCATATCCGTCCAGCAAGACTTCCTCCACATCTGTATACCAGGGCACAGGCTGTGCTGAATCCTGACCCCTTCTTTTTCCACGGCATTGACCAGGGATTCGGCCCAATGCTAAACAGGAAACTTGGATGCCAAGGGTTTGGCGCTTCTGTGGCAGCAATGGCGTCCTTTCCACCCCAGAGATACCACTACTTTTTTAGTGCTGGACTTCGAGGCTACCTGTGACAAACCACAGATACATCCCCAGGTATGTAGAGAGGGTGTAGCATGAACCATGCTGTGCTCCTAAAATTGCCTGTGGCCTGGAGGCTAGCTCCGAGATGTGGCACACTTTTAAAGTCCAAGCCCAGGGAACCTTACTAAAATTGAAATTAATTTGGTTTGTAGATAGCTGGGTAAGAAATGCTTTTAAATGCATATAGACAACAATAAAACCTAACTTTTTATGTACTGAAGTAATATGTAATCACATCAAATCTAAAATCACCGTACAAAAAAGCATGTATAATGAGACCCTCATAATACTTGAGCCGTACTCGTTTGCTTACTGCAGTTCCGAATTTTATTTTTCAGGAATGCTAAGTGTTGCCACTGCTCATTAAATATCATCACTAGGTCTCTTAAATGTTTGGAAGGTTTTTTTTTATATGTCCTGTGAACTGTGCACATTGCTAGTGAATACCAACATTTAACCAGAAGCTCTCATTTATAATTATTTAAAAGCAGAAAATGTTCAAGAGAATGGAGATAACTATTAACCAAATTTAGAAATGCAAGATGTTTCCCCTGTTGAAATGCTAGCTGCTCGTTGACCCCCCAAGCCCGACATGCTTTGTGCTTCGATTCTTCCTCGGGGTGCATCCATCCATGTACCTCCTGGAGATGAGCACCAAGGGGAGCTGTACTGGTTCTTGCGGTCTGTAGGACGTAGTGTGGAAGGTTCCTAGCGTCATTAGACTGGACAATGGAAAACTCTACCTCTGCTTCTTAAGAAGCACTGTGGTTCTTGCGGTCTGTAGGATGTAGTGTGGAACACTCACACAGGTTCCTAGCATCATTAGACTGGACAATGGAAAACTCTACCTCTGCTTCTTAGTAAGCACTGTGGGATACGGACATGCAGTGGAATAACTGTATGGGATTGTTAAACACTTCCAGGTTTCCTTGTACAGTAGACGATACTGTGGTTGGCAGAGGATGCCATGGAACTTCAGTTTTCTTGGAGAAAGCTCACTACACCGAGTAAAGGCAGTGTTTGTGCTACTCTGTTGATGCATTTGAGATGCAGGGTGTACAGAATGCAGAGGAAAGCCAGAAATCCACTGTACATCTGTCTTGGTGATGCTGTTCTAAATTGTGCTCCTTTATAATTCAGCTGTGAAGTGCATGTAGAGGCTTATTAGCGGTGCCACGTTTTTATTGAAATAACCTGCAGGTTAGAGGTCGTACACCATGGCAGAGAAACCTGTACTGGAAGTAGCAGTCTGAAGCAATCCAAACACACTGAGAGGAAAAGGTGCCCTAAGAGCAGACAGCATGCTCTTGAGTGCTGGTTGAATAGTGTTACTATTGTAGCTGAAAAAAAGTGTTGATGAAAAGATTTGAAAATCAGGGAAAAAGATGTAAGTAAAGTAGAGAACAATAGACTTCTGGTCCTTGCACGAGTAAACCTGATTTTCTTAGGAGGGGGGGTCCCCTGTGCCAGCCTGGACTGGCGCACAAAGTTTTGTTATGACTATGCTGTGTCGCATGGAAGCATGTTCTCTCATGACATAAGATGTTCCATGAATGAATCTGTAGCTCATGAGTCATTTTCTAGCATTTCTGTAATTGGAATTTAATTAGCTTCATATTCTTGGTTTCATGCCCAATCAATAGGGGTTGTTTCGAGGCTCTCATTTCAAAGCAATTTGGGCCACTCCATGTTTTACCTGGCACTTGGCCCGGGACCCTGTTAGTGTTGAAATCAGGTGAATGCAACATGATTAGAAATTCCCCTCCAGCCACCTTTGTGTCTGAGCTGCTTGGTCCTGGATGGGATTCTTTTCAAGTGACGGAAGGTGTTAGTTTGTTAGCTCTGTGCAGGATCCCGGAGTTCTTCAGAAAGGGGGCTGGGTTCAGGCACCTGGAGAGCTCCTTTTGCTGAACTGTGGTCCTACTGTTACTTCTCATTTACATTCTCTATCCAGAACAGCAAACGAACACAATAAAACTGAGCTGAAAGCTAACATAAGCACTTTCTCTGTAAAGCTGTGCTTGGGTACGTTTATGTTTGGCACTGCTTCCTCCCCAGCAGTGCATGGACTTCCGAGGGAACTGGCGAGAAGTGTCTGAGGCGACGTGCCAAAGATGTGCCACGACCTGCAGTATTGCAAGCTGGCGGGAGGGGAGGGGGTTTCGTCTGCTGGCGAAGGCGAAATCCTGAGCCTTCTCCCAGTCAAGTGAAAACTGGCATGAAGCTTCTCCTCTTGCACTTGTTTTAAGTTTGAAATCCCTTACACTTTTCACTTGCTGCTCCCATTGGAGCAGCCCAGATGGGCAGAGAATCGTAAATCACCAGTTTCCTGTTATATTCCTGAAGCATGTTGCTTAGATCAACCCTAGATTGCTATTTATCAGTTTTTAATAGCGTATATGGCATTAAAAAATAAAGGCTCGACCGGTGTTGGGTCTTTTGTTCTTTCCTGTTTAATTGTCTCTTTTGGGGGAGGGGAAGAACCCTTTGAAAGAATCCATTCCTCTGTCTGCTCTCCCCCACTGGACCTTGGAGGCATCAGCTCTCATCTGTCAAAGTGTAAATCAGCAATTAAAACGCAAACAGCCAAATGCCAAAGATGACCTGAAGCACAGTGCAAGTGACAAAACAAGTCCGGACAAATCAGCGGATAATTTATAAGCATTGCCCCTAAAATCTAATTATTTGGCAATTCGAATTTTGCAGCCGGCCTGGCTGTGCAATAAATTTAACCCGCCATAAATTATTTAAGGACAGCCCATGGTTGTAAACTGAAAAAATCAGGAGTATTTGTGTGAAAGCCCAGCTCCTTGTGTGGCCAGCGGTTTTGCTCTTTGTATCTGGAATCTCTGAAAGCTGTGACAACTTTTTATTGGAGCAACAGAAGAGATTAAAAGATATTGATGTCATAATATGTGAGCTTCTAGAGCCTGGCGCTCATGTGTTTAACTTTTGGAAGGACGAGGTGAGCCGGCCCCTATGTATATGCATGCAAGCCAAGAGTGGCTGGAGAAAGTGCAAAGGTCTGGTAAATACTTTATTGCTTTAAACAAAAACATTTTATTTTAAATACCCAATGGAATGAAGGTAGCTTCAGAGAGACCCCTCTGTGGTTGCTGGGAACCATACGCTGATCTAGGAGAACTTTTAAACAGCTCAGGCATAATGTGCAGTGCTCCAAGGACTGCTGTTTGGGTTTTGAATTCGGCATTTTTAGGTGGAGTTAATTCTTCTGGAAGGGGTCAGCATGACTGTACCGGCACAGTTTAATAATGGAAGTAAGCTGTGGGATTACCTGAGAATAGTAGCAGCTCTTAATCAAACTGGGATAGATGAAGTCAGCCAGTCTTCCTGGCATTTGAACCCATGGTGCTCTCCTGGTAGTGCATGTACTTGCATCCTGTGCTGTGGTGGGGACTGTGTGTGTGTGTGTGTGTGTGTGTGTGTGTGTAAATTCACGGGCAGAGTGGTAGAAGTGCAGAGCATGGTGCTCTCCTGGGTAGTGCATGTACTTGCATCCTGTGCTGTGGTGGGACTGTGTGTGTGTGTGGTGGGACTGTGTGTGTGTGGTGGGACTGTGTGTGTGTGTGTAAATTCACGGGCAGAGTGGTAGAAGTGCAGAGCATGGCGCTCTCCTGGGTAGGGCACGTACTTGCAGCCCTACCCAGGAGAGTGTGTGTGTGTGTGTGTGTGTGTGTGTGTGTGGTGGGACTGTGTGTGTGTGTGTGTGTGTGTAAATTCACGGGCAGAGTGGTAGAAGTGCAGAGCATGGCGCTCTCCTGGGTAGGGCACGTACTTGCAGCCTGTGCTGTGGTGGGACTGTGTGTGTGTTTGTGTGGTGGGACTGTGTGTGTGTGTGTGTGTGTGTGTGTGTGTAAATTCATGGGCAGAGTGGTAGAAGTGCAGAGCATGGTGCTCTCCTGGGTAGGGCACGTACTTGCATCCTGTGCTGTGGTGGGACTGTGTGTGTGTGTGTGTGTGTGGTGGGACTGTGTGTGTGTGTGTGGTGCTCTCCTGGGTAGGGCACGTACTTGCATCCTGTGCTGTGGTGGGACTGTGTGTGTGTGTGTGTGTGTGGTGGGACTGTGTGTGTGTGTGTGGTGCTCTCCTGGGTAGGGCACGTACTTGCATCCTGTGCTGTGGTGGGACTGTGTGTGTGTGTGTGCGTGTAAATTCACGGGCAGAGTGGTAGAAGTGCAGAGCATGGTGCTCTCCTGGGTAGGGCACGCACTTGCAGCCTGTGCTGTGGTGGGACTGTGTGTGTGTGTGTGTTTGTGTGGTGGGACTGTGTGTGTGTGTGTGTGTAAATTCACGGGCAGAGTGGTAGAAGTGCAGAGCATGGCGCTCTCCTGGGTAGGGCACGTACTTGCAGTCTGTGCTGTGGTGGGACTGTGTGTGTGTGGTTTGTGTGGTGGGACTGTGTGTGGTGTGTGTGTGTGTGTGTGTGTGTAAATTCATGGGCAGAGTGGTAGAAGTGCAGAGCATGGTGCTCTCCTGGGTAGGGCACGTACTTGCATCCTGTGCTGTGGTGGGACTGTGTGTGTGTGTGTGGTGGGACTGTGTGTGGGACTGTGTGTGTGTGTGTGTGTGTGGTGGGACTGTGTGTGTGTGTGTAAATTCACGGGCAGAGTGGTAGAAGTGCAGAGCATGGCGCTCTCCTGGGTAGGGCACGTACTTGCATCCTGTGCTGTAGTGGGACTGTGTGTGTGTGTGGTGTGGGACTGTGTGTGTGTGTGTGGTGCTCTCCTGGGTAGGGCACGTACTTGCATCCTGTGCTGTGGTGGGACTGTGTGGTGTGTGTGTGTAAATTCACGGGCAGAGTGGTAGAAGTGCAGAGCATGGTGCTCTCCTGGGTAGGCACGCACTTGCAGCCTGTGCTGTGGTGGGACTGTGTGTGTGTGTGTGTTTGTGTGGTGGGACTGTGTGTGTGTGTGTGTGTGTGTGTGTAAATTCATGGGCAGAGTGGTAGAAGTGCAGAGCATGGTGCTCTCCTGGGTAGTGCATGTACTTGCATCCTGTGCTGTGGTGGGACTCTGTGTGTGTGTGTGTGTGTGGTGCTCTCCTGGGTAGGGCACGTACTTGCAGCCTGCTCCTCACTGTATTGTCAGAATTCCTCTGTGAGGAGATATTAATCAGGAGACTCCTAGTGCAGCTCTCTTTTTCCTGTTTATATTTGATGGATTTTCTATTTTTCCTGCTGGAATGTCAGCTTCTGATTTCATAACGATTCCCAGGCCAGCCAAAAAATTGAATTTAGATAAAAAAAGGGAGAAAAAGATTGAATTGTACCTGCAGAAGGTCCCAACACTTGTCTTTATTAGCAGGGCAGCCTCCTAATGAAAAGCCAGCGCTGGGTCACAGGTTACATTTCATTGCAGTGCAGACTAACCCGCTCAGGGGACGCGAGGCCTCTTCCCTCTGTCTTACACACTGCAGTCTCTGAGAGAGTCCTGGCATCCTTGGGCATCTGTGGAAAAACGAAACCTATTAAGCTGTTGTCCTCATCAATACCATGTTAAGAAGAATGAGTGACAGTCGGGCAAGTCCCATTCTAAAGGGGAGAGCGGTTCCTGGTCTGGGTCCAGGCTTCTCCCCGTGCGTTTGGAACTCACTGCCTCGAAAGGGAGCCTACCCCCACATTAATTCCAATTAACGCTACTTTCCTTATCCCCCTGCTGGACCCGTCCTCACAATAGGGATTTACTCCTCCACAGCTGGCGTAGACAGAGAACGCGCCTCCACGCTGTTTTGTTATGATGTCACTTCCCCTATAAGGGAGGCGGGGGCTGCGGGCAGTCCCCAGTAGTTCTCTTGACGCACAGAAGGTACGGACGAGTTTTGTTCATCGCAACTTCCTTGAAAAAAATCCCTCTCTGTCTCTGGTCAGTCCTTCAGTGCCTCCCCCCTCATAGTTGGGATTCCCGGGTCGTTCGTTTCTGGTGTCCCCACCCTTGCCGGAGGCGCAGGAGTGGCTGCTGTTATAGGGGACTTCCTCCTCCCCACAGGGCAATGGGAAGTACAAACGCCAAGTGCTTCGCCCTAACTATATTATTAGCTAATTTAAAATTATTGTTACTTATTTAAAAATTGTTTGGATTGTTCTTGCTATTTTATGATTTGTAACCAGTTACGATGGCTTGTCTTAGCGACGGTATAAAAAACCTAATAAATAAATAAAATAAATAACTCTGCTTATCGTCTTTCTCTCTTCTCCTCTCTGATGGCATAGTAAGTTTCAAAAAAAAAAAAAAAAAAAAGAAGCAGGAAAAGGGGCTCTTCTACGCATGCCTGTATCGGGAGGGGCCTTCCCAGACAGTGAGTGTGAGTTGGGAGTGATCGTAGCTAGGTCTCCCCCTGTTCCTCCCCAGACAAAGGAAGCTACAAGCAGTGTGCCCCAGGAGCTGGGCACGGGAACATATTCTTTTTACTTTGTTGTCCCCAAGAAGGATGGCTGCTTTCGCCCAATACCAGACCTCAAAGAGGTCAACAAATGCCTCGGGGTCTTGCATTTCTGCATGGAAACTCTGCGCTCAGTCATACTGGCAGTAAGAAAAGGGGAGTTTCTCGCATACATTCACATCCCAGTAAGGGAATATCACCTGACGTTTCTACGCTTCTGTGTGTTGGGCAAGCACTTCCAGTTTCGAGCCCTTCCCTTTACCGAGGTGATAGTGATAGAAGCAGCAAAACTGCGCAGGCAGGGTATCCTGGTTCATCCTTACCTGGATGACCAGCTTATTCGGGCCAGGTCTGCCCAGGAAAATACTGAGCCACTACCACTGTGGTACTCTTGATGGTGCGGCTAGGCTGGGTGATAAACTATGCAAAAAGCAGCTCGAGCCCACACAGTCCCTAGAGGTTCTAGGAGCATGCTTCGACACAGAATCAGGGTGGGTGTTTCTCACCTGCAAAAGGCGGGAAAAGTTAATTTCCCACATGAAAAATTTCCAAGCCCAACCTTTCCATACTGCTTGGGACTACCTACATCTTTTAGGCCTGATGGCAGCAGCCATAGATTTGGTCCTGTGGGCCCGGGCACATATGCGCCCACTGCAGGATTCATTACTGACCAGATGGTCACCAATTTCAATGAGCTGTGACCAGCAGTTGCCATACAAATACTAATAAGGGACAGCCTAGAATGATGAATGCACCTTCCCAACCTTAGCCATGCCAGAATGGATCATCCTGACCACAGAAGCCAGCACTATAGGTTGGGGAGTTCACTGCCATGGCCTGACGACCCAAGGGCAGTGATGCCAGCAGGAGAAGAACTTGCATATAAATAGGCTGGAACTGTAGGCCATCAGATTGACCTTCAAGGCCTTCCTCCCCCTAATGAAAAACAGGCCAATCACATTTCTCTCAGACAATGCCATGGCGGTAGCCTATATAAACCGTCATGGGCACTCACAACCAGTCACTAGCTTGCAAGACCACAGCGCTAGGCACTTGGGCAAAACAGAATCTGGAAAGCCTGACAGCGACTCACATTGCGGGCATATGCAATACCCAGGCAGACTTCCTGAACAGGAATGAGCTGGACCATGGAGAATGGGAACTGAGCCAAGAAGCCTTCTTTAGAATTGTGAGCAAATTGGGACAGCCAATGATGGATCTGATGGCATCCCGACACAAGACGAAAACAAAGCACTTCTTCAGCTGAAGCAGAGAACCAGGCTCCAGCGGAATAGACACCCTGCTTGTGCCCTGGCCAATTAGAGGCTGCTTGTACGTTTTCCCACCATGACTGTTAATAGGGAAAATACTAGAGAAAATAGAGAATCAAGACTCCTGACTATCTTAATAGCCCCAGACTGGCCGAGAGCATGGTACGTGGATCCTCCCTGCGCCTTCTGGAGGGGAGGGGCCTTCTTCGCCATGGCCTCTTACTCCTAGAAGACCCAGCTCCATTCTGTCTTACTGCATGGCCCTTGTAAGGGCACGCCTGAGCAGTAAAAGGGTTTTCCCTTTAGATCATTTCCACAATGCTCAAGGCTTGGAAGTTGTCAACATTCTTGACTTATATCCAATGAGGTGCATGTTTGAGATTTTCTGTCATGAAGACAGGACATCCCCGTGCAGGGCAGAAGTTGCTCACAAGGGCTAGATAAAGGCCTATCACTTAGCTCTCAGAGGGTGTAGATGGCAACCATCTCAGCATTTAGGGACCCAGTCAAGGGCCACTGCATAACAATGCAGCCAGACTGGTGCGTTTCTTCAAAGGGGTAAAGCATCTCAAACTGCCTTTCCACCCCCTGGTCCCTCCATGGGACCATAACCTGGTACTCAAGGCCTTGACGGGTCCTCCCTTTGAGCCATTGAGACAGGCATCACTCAAGGATCTCTCTCTTAAATCGGTCTTCTTGGTGGCCGTTTGCTCAGCCAAACGAATCTCTGAGGTATAGGTCCTCCCTTGCAGAGACCCGTAAGTTTTTTCCAAGGGGGCTGTGACCTTCTGTCCATTCCCCTCCTTTTTACCCAAAGTTCGGTTGTCTTTTCACCTCAATCAGACAATTAACTTTTCGATCTTCAGATAGGGCAAATCAAACAAAGGGGAGATGGAGCCACATTATCTGGACATCAAGATCACAAACCAGTTCAGAAAATCTGACATTGTTTGTGTTGTTTGGTGGCCCATGTAAAGGGGAAGCAGCCTCTAAAGCACCCCTGACCAGATGGATTAAAGAGGCAATAAGTACCATCAGGCTTCAGACACACCTCACTAGGATCCAGGCAGCATCATGGTCATAGATATCAAGGGTGGCCCTGGAGGAGATCTGCAGGGCGGCCACCTGGGCCTCTCTGCACTCCTTCACCAAACATTATAGAGTAGACGTCCGGGCTAATTCAGATGCTTCCTTTGGAGCAAAGGCACTTGATCCCGAACTCGCATCCTCCCGCCCCAGGGAATAATAGCTTTTGTATATCCCTATTTGAGGACTGGTCTAGCAGGGGGATAAGTAATGCAAAATTATTCTTACCTGATTAATTTGCTTTTCTTGACACCTGCTAGACCAGTCCGGTTCTCGCCTGATGTGAGCAATTAAAAAGAAAAAGCAGGAACGCAAGAGGAGAGGAAGGAGGTCTTCCTACCCTATGATGCCCCCATCTCATTCCTATGTCCCATCCCAGGAGGCTGGCAGAAATGTAGCTCCTACTGACAGTTGGGAGCAAATATATCTTCCACCTTTTCTTTTGTCTTTCTGTTTCTTTTTTTAAGCTCTCAGCTCCTACAGGAAAGTAGGGACATGTTCACGATTGTTATTTTTGTTTGTTGACCTGCTATCTAGCTGGGCCTATGTTGCTCTTGGCATGGAGGAAACCAGAATGACCACTACTATAACCTAGATTTATGGGTCAGGATACCTTAGCCCCAGGGAGTTGAATGCATCCTCCAGGGGCAATGCTCAGATTTGTTAAATACTTAAGAATTCAAAATAATTTTAACCAAGAGGTAGGGCATTTCGGCTAAAGATCAGTTTTGGCAGAAGTCTACTGGGGACTGCCTGCAGCCCGCCACCCTTATAGGGGAAGTGACATCACAACAAACAGCGTGGAGGCGCGTTCTCTGTCTACGCCAGCTGTGGAAGAGGAAATCCCTATTGTGAGGACGAGGAAAGCAAATTATCAGATAAAAATTTTGCATTTATTTTATACTGCTGCCTATTCTTGCATTTAATTTTTACTCCAGCACTTTAAGATATAAATAAAATAAAATAATAGTTTTGATTTTTATATATATTACTGTATTTACTAGGTTATTGATATTAACTTGCTCTATTGGTTTTATCTTGTTGGCCTCATAAAATACAAGTACTCTTATTGTTTGTGTGTTATATTATTACCTTGTTTTGTTAGATTTGCTTTAGCTATTGACTATTGTACATCGCTATGTTTTACAAATGTAATAAGAGGTAGTAAACTAAACATAACCTGTGGGATTTCCTGCCCTGTTTGTCTATGTGACATTTTGCTGCATGGCCTGGCCCAAAAAAAATAGCACAATAGTGACATCAGATATTAGACAGAAACTTTTACAGCAAAGATGGTGTCTGCTTGGAGAATGACAGCGTAGAAAATAATAATAAGACCTTATGAAGACCTACCCCTGAGGAAGGGAAGAAGAATTCCTGAAACGTGGCCAGTGTTAGGTTTGCTCTGATTTGTTTAGTGACTCTCTTTATTAAGGTTGTGTGTGTAACGTTTTCTCCATTTTCATAGAAGACCTCAGATGTATATAATAAAGGATTCATGTAAAAAGACATCTGATTTGCAGAAAAAAACCATATGCTGAATATAGAAATAATGTTTAAATTGCATTATATTCAAAATTTAACAAAAAACCAATTGGGTTAGTAGGAAAGGGGTTGTGATGATATCTAATACTGTCTAATGGGTAGATAATTGACTATGAACATATCCCCTCCACCACCTTAAAAAAATAGTGTATAACATTTTGTGAAGTTGGTTCATCGTGTGTTTTTGAAATGTCTAAGTGATTTTTGATCTTGTGAGAAT
Source organism: Rhinatrema bivittatum (assembly GCF_901001135.1). NCBI lineage: Eukaryota > Metazoa > Chordata > Amphibia > Gymnophiona > Rhinatrematidae > Rhinatrema > Rhinatrema bivittatum. The sequence goes on from NC_042624.1 coordinate 121,530,646, forward strand.
TTTACTTAGGTGGTGACTTTTTTCTTAGCATCGACACTGAAGTGTAGTTCTCTTTTTTTTTTTTTTTTTTTTTGTGAAAACTGGCATGTGAGGAAGTGTTCACAAAATTTAAAATGAATGAGCTGCTTTGCATTGCAGCACTTCATTAATTTAGAATTGAAATATGCTTTCATGCATAGCGGTCTACATGCAACTGTATTCTGTTGCAAATGAGAAATTTGACAAAAGCTTTTGCAAACGGGGCTGTAAGTTTGGAATTTCGGGTTGTCATGAGTCGGAAGTGTCTCTAATTTAGTGCATTGGCCTGAATGTTAGCTCTTTGAGGTTGGAACATACCTGGTGGTGTTCCCTTCCCTTCGGCTGTGATTTTTATGTTCCCCAGCCTTTGGGTGCTGGCATGATACTGTGCACTGCTTTCTAGCACTGCGGACAGCACCTACCGGGCTGCTCTTTGCTTGTCTGTAATAATGACAAGTGCAAGCTTTCCAAGCCATTCCTGAAATCTAGGGCTGCTGGTTTAGTTGGAGTAAAAGCCACATTTACCAAGGCTTTTTTTTTTCTCTCATTCTGTGTCTATGGAGGGAAGCGGAACAAAGTCTGGGGCCGGTGACCACGCCTCGGACAACAGATTCAAGGTGGGAGGAGAGCAGCAATATTGCTGTTAGCATACGACTCCAGTTGGATAAACTGAGACACAGGGTGATAAAATGAGCTTCCCAGGGTGACGCAGAGAGTTGGGGGCAGAGCTGGGATTAGAACTGAAGCTCAGGAGGATGAAGTGATTTGTCCAGAGTCGTGCAGAATCGGTGGCAGAGGTGACTCTTGAATACATGTCACTGGATGTCCTGCTCCCCATAACTAACCCGGAGTGCAGGCTGCCACACAGAGCCCCCAGTCCTGGTACCCCAACATAGTGGCTGCTTTTAGCCTGATTATCCCTTTCTCTCATTCTTCCAGATGTTTACAGGCACTTTTTTGTTGTTGTTGGTTGTTAAACTAATTCCTTTCATGCTGTAAAAAATTTATGAATGCGCTAATAAAAATGTCAGTGAAGTAAAAATGTTAGCATTTGCTCTGCTTTGATTAAATTTTGCAAACTGTTTTTGAATATTAAAGAGCACTAGTTTTTTTTGTATAAATGATTAGAGAGGCATAGAGTGTGATATCATTCACTGGATTTATTTGCATACTCTGAAAAGGGGGAGGGCAGAGCCCTCTTGGTATCGTGCATCTCTATTAACCAGCCCTGAGAATTTAATCTTTCTGAGACATGCAGAAATGTTCCATTGTCTTGTATGGACGTTCTGTGCAAACTCAAGAGACATAAAAGAACTCAACAGAGGGACAAATCTACAGTGATAATCGCATCTCTTCCCAACGCTCTCTGATACATAGTTCAGCTTTGGACTCATGTATTTTGTTGGGAAGATAAGCACACAAAATTAAGAGCTATTAGACTGCCTTTGCGTGACTGCTGTGTGCATGCCAGCTCGTTTTGTTTTACTGCTGCTGTAGAGAGAGAATGGAACGTGAAGCTCGTGATGTGCTTGAATGGTCTTGAAATTCTGGATTCAGAAGGACCATATCCTAGGCTCAGAATTTTTTTTTGTTTTCACTGTACAGTGCCATGAACATGCGAGCTGGAGTCGCCCCAGGCACTTCATGTTATCTCTGTCCACCACTTAAAAGGAACAGGAGCTGTGAGCAGGTTAACAAGCCCTTCAGTTGCACAAGAATGAGAATCTCCTTGTGTCGGCTGAAGCCCTTTAAAACCTCTGTATGCAGCCTGTGGGGCTGAAAGGTTTTCCTGGAGGCTCACTCACGTCAACACAACCTTCTTCTGAGATTTACCAGTGGGGCAATGATCATCTCTTTATCATGGTTACGACTGCTTTGTACCCTTCCCAATGCACTCTGCAGAACTGTATTTATCTGACCCCTGGGAGAACTTGCAAACAAGCGAGGGTAATCATCCTTTGGCTGTCTGACAGGCCAATACAGTAAAGTTCGCGGGAGAGCGGGTGAGCGCACAGGCCAGTGTCCTGTGCGCGCGATACAGTAAAACAAAATATTTAAATTAGGGCCCGTGGTAAAAAGAGGCGCTAGGGACACTAGCGCGTCCCGAGCGCCTTTTTTTGGACAGGAGTGGCGGCTGTCAGCGGGTTTGAAAGCCGACGCTCAATTTTGCCGGCGTCGGTTCTCGAGCCCGCTGACAGCCGCGTCCAAACGCGGGTTAACAGCGCGCTCCGTTGGCGCGCACTGTACTGTATCGGCCTGTGAGTGCTGCTATCTCCTTCCCTGAGGCCTTGCTTTAGCTGTTTGTGCTACATTCATAATGTGGGTGTCTCTGGGTGGAGCTCTGCCTCCCTTGAAGGCTCTTTTCAGCTGTTTGTACTGTATTCTTACTTTGGTTGTGTCCGGGTGCTGTTGTCAACTGCTCTGGGGCCTCTCCTCAGCTGTTCCTGCTGTATTAGTACCGTGGATATGTATTAGGGTGAGGCTGTCTCCTTTCCTGAGGGTTTCTTTAACTGATTGTGCTGCGTTCATTATGTGGGGGTCTCAGGATGTTGTCGTCTCCTCCTCAGAGGTCTCTCTTCAGCTGTTTATGCTGTATGCTTACTGTATAGGATCTCAAGGGGCTACTGTCTCTCTGTGAGGTCTTTCCAGCTGTCCCTCCTGTGTTCATCCTCCTCATACTTGTTCCTCTAGGGTTGTCTTGTTTCTAGTAGGTGGATGTTAGCCAGGGTTTGTGGTGATAAACTCTCCAGTGCATGTTAATTACCGTTTGTCCTATAATGAAGGGAGTGGTTACAGGAGGAACAGTAAGAACAGTGAGGGAAATGCTGCTGTTTTTGTTGGTGTGACCTGGACTGCTTTAAAAAAAAAAAAGAAAGATGTGGTCTGGCTCTGCTGTGTTTAAAGAGTTGTGTTAGATTCCTGGGCTGGCAGAGGGGGAGAGTCTTGGCCATTGCACGCAGCTGCAACCTATTGGTTGGATCTAAGGTACAATTGTACCATGACCCAGAGGGAGCTGTGGTCTGTGGCTTCAAGGCAAGGAGCATCACTGCAGTGCCTGGGCTGGAGAAGGCTATAAAAGGAGGGGAAATCCCCAGCTAGATCCCAGCCCTGCTTCTAAACTAATCAAAGAGATTGCAAAAAGAGGAAGACAGGTGACAACAGCTAGAAAAGCTAAAAGAAGCTGGGAAAATAGTCATAAGTACATAAGACTTGCCATACTGAGTCAGACTAAAGGTCCATCAAGCCCAGTATCCTGTTTCCAACAGTGGCCAAGCCAGGTCACAAGTACCTGGCAGGATCCCAAGGGGTAGAAAGATTCCAAGCTGCTTATCCCAAGAATAAGCCGTGGATTTCTGCAACTCCACCTTAATAATGGTTAATGGACTTTTCCTCCAGGAACTTGTCCAAACCTTTTTTAAATGCAGCTATACTAATAGCTTTCACCACATCCTCTGGCAGTGAATTCCAGAGCTTAATTATGCATTGAGTAAAAAATATTGTCTCTTATTAGTTTGAAGTGTATCACTTCATTGTGTGTCCCTTAGTCTTTGTACTCTTTTTGAAAGCATAAACAACTGATTTAATGTTTACTCGTTCCATTCCATTCATTATTTTATAGACCTCTATCATATCTCCCCTCATCATCTCTTCTCCAAGCTGAAGAGTCCTAACCTCTTTAGCCTTTCCTCATAGGGGAATCGTTCCATCCTCTCTCTGATTTTGGTCACCCTTCTCTGTACCTTTTCTAATTCTGCTGTATCTTTCTTGAGATGCAGTGACCAGAACTGCACACAATACTAAAGATGAGGTCGCACCATGGAGCGATACAGAGGCATTATGATATTCTCTGTGTTATTCTCCATTCCTTTCCTAATAATCCCCAGCATTCTATTTGCCTTCTTGGCTGCTGCTGTACACTAAGCAGAAGATTGCAAGGTATTTTCAACGATGACGCCTAGATTATTTTCCTGAATGGTCACTCCTAATGTGGAACCTTGCACTTTGTAGCTATAATTTGGGTTACGCTTCCCTAAGTGCATCACTTTGCACTTGTCCACATTAAATTTCATTTGCCATTTGTATGCCCAGTCTCCCAGTTTTGCAATGTCCTCTTGTAGTTTCTAACAATCCTCTTGTTCTTTAACAACTTTGAATAATTTTGTGCCATCGGCAAATTTGAGCACCTCGCTCATAATTTCCATTTCCAGGTCGGTTATAAATATATTAAAAAGCAGTTGTCCCAGAACAGATCCCTGGGGCCTCCACTATTCACCTTTCTCCATTGGGAAAATTTACCATTTAGCCCTACTCTCTGTTTTCTATCTTTTAAACAGTTGACAATCCATAATAGGACACTGCCCCCTATCCCATGACTTTCTAATTTCCTAAGAAGTCACTTATGAGGGACTTTGTCAAAAGCTTTCTGGAAATTCAAATACACTACATGAAATGGCTCACCTTTATCCACATTTTTATTAAGTTCCTCAAAAGAAAAAGTAGCAAATTGGTGAGAGAAGATTTACCTTGGCTAAATCCAGGATGGCCATTCCATGTTGGTCAGAAATGCAAAGATGCAAATGGAAAAAAAATAGTAAGTTTGGTAAAATCCTGTGGACAAGACTTTTTTTTTTTTTTTTTTTTTAGATATGTTAATGATAGAAGAAAGTGCAAAAGTGGCATCGTGAGACTCTGAGGTGAAAGAAGGGGAAAGAAAAAAATTGTTTAACAAATATTTCTGTTCTGTGTTCACTGTGGAACGGCCTGGAGCAGGACCACATAAAACAAACATAAATAAGATTGGAAGTGGGGTAAACAATTGGTTTTCAGAAAAGTGTGTTTTGTGAAGTTGCTAACCAAACTTAAAGTAGATAGACGATAGGGCCAGATGGGGTGCATCCAAGAGTTTTAAAAGAGAAGTTGTGGCTAACGTTTTCGGTGCTTCTTTAGAGTCTGGAGTAGTTCTGGATGACTGGAGACAGGCAGATGTGTTTCTGTTCAAAAAAGCGAAAGATAAGAGGATACTGGGAGCTACATACTGGTTTGTCAAACCTCTGTGGTGAGCAATTAATGGAATCGCTGCTAAAACAGAGGATAGTGGTGTTCTGGACTCCAATGGATTACAAGATCTGAGGCAGCATGGCTTTACCAGAGGTCAGACGAACCTGATCAATGATTGAATGACTAGAGAGTTGGATCAAGGGAGAGCACCAGATGTAGTGTATTTGGAGCTCAATAAGGCTTTTAACACAATTCTGTATGGGTGACCTTTAAATTGAGTCCCTTGGTATAGAACCTAAAGTGACTGACTGACTGACTGACTGACTAGGTTAAAAACTGATTGAGTGGGAGGCGAAAATGTAGAATGACGTTTTTCTGGGTGACATTTTAGAAGAATTATCTGGAAATGTTTCATTTTGCTGATATTAAAATTTGCAACAAGGTAGAAAGTCAGGAAGGTGTGTAAAACATGAGATGGGATCTAGCAAAGCTCAAGGAATGGTCTAGAATCTGGCAGCTAAGATTTAATGCTAAAAAATGCAGAGCTATGCATTTAGGATGCAAAAACCCACCAGAGAAGTATAGTACAGGGGGTAAAGTAATTTCTGCTAAACATGAAAGAAAAGTCGGATCTGAGGGTGATCGGATCTGATGAGCTTAAGGTGGCCAAACAGGTTGGTAAGGCAATGGCAGAAGCCAGATAGATACTTGTGTGCCCAGGGAAAAGAATGGACAGCTGAAAAAAAAAAGAGGTGATACTGCCCCTGATGAGACCTCATTTAGAATACTGTGAATAGTTCTGGAGACCAATTCTTCAAAAGGGATATAAACCGGTTTGAGTCAGTCCAGATGGTGGCTACTAAAATGATCAGTGGTCTTCATTCTAAAGCATATGGGTTTAGACTTAAAGACCTAAACATGGATACCCTAGAGGAAAGGTGAGTTAGGGGAGATAGGATAGAGACATTCAGATATCTCCAAGGTTTTCATGCACAGGAGGTGAGCCTCTTTCAATGGAAAGGAGCTTCTAGAAAGAGGGTTTATTTTATTTATTTATTTAGACATTTTTATATACCGCCTATACAGAAAATTGGTATGAGGGTGAGATGAGGTAGATTGAGGAGTAATCTTAGTAAATATTTCTTTACAGAGAGAGTAGTGGATGTATGGAACGGCCTCCCAGGGTAGAATCTGAATTCAAGAAAACATAGAATAAGCACACAGAATTCTCTGAAGGAGGGTAGGGATTGTAAACCTGAGTAGTTGGTGTGGATATGCAGACTGATTAGGCCATAATGGTCTCTTTTTTTGCCATTATGTTTCTAATATTGATGATAAGTTCTGGCTGAGATGAGCTTGGTTTCTACTGCTGCTGGATCAGAAGGTGGAAGAAGCTACTAGAACTTTCAGATGTCATAAGACAAGGCCCCTGACTTCATATCAATCACCAGCTTATGGAACTGACAACCTCACTGAAAGGAACATTTTGAACACCTTAAGAGGATTCATTATGATCACTCCTAGATCCTGGATCTCAAACAGGTAGATAAGGCAACGACACAAGCCAGAAGGATGCTTAGGTGCATAGGGAGAGGAGGAGTAGTCAGCCAGAAAAAATTCTGGAGACCCCATCTTCAGGGTTGGTGTGGATGGGCAGACTGCTTAGGCCTTATGCTTTTTTTTTCCTGCCATCTTGTTTCTGTGTTTCTATAGAAACCAAACAGAGACTGCCCAAGGAACAGCTTCTAAAATGGTCAGTAATGTTCATCCTAAAGCAAACAGGGACAGAGTTAAATCTCTAAATATGTACACCCTGCGGGAAAGGAGGGAAAAGGGAGATATACAAGAGACATTTAAATACCTCCAAGGAATAAATGTACAGGAGGCGAGCTGCTTTCAATGGAACGAGGAGGGCAAAAGAGGTTAGACTCAGGACTAATCTAAAGAAATATTTCTTTACAGAAAGTGTGGTGGATGTATGGAGCAGCCTGTCAGTGAATATGGTGGTGCTTGTGTTCAGATTTACTTGGGGAAAAGAAGTTTTCTACCAACCAAGCCTCTTGTGATGTCTGGAGGCAAACTTGCTGTGTGTGCAGGCACAGCGGGACTTCAGTTATCCAGTTATGGATTATTGTTTTGTTTCAGGGCCCGGAATTAGGTCAAAATATCAATGCACTGAAGGTTCGTGTGGCTGCGGTGTCGAAGATGCTTTTGCTGACTCAGTTGTTGCTTCTAACTTGAGTTGAATGAAATGTTGATTACTGCCAGTAAATCTCTATAGTTTGGGAGTCATGTGGCCACTTATTGACGAAAACAGGCCACTGGATTAATTTTGGGGGGTGGCTCCGAGTGCTTTCCTCTCCCATACCTGAAGTAAATCAAATTTGTCAGCTTTAGGGCTTAATAAACTCCAGTTATGGGCTCTCCCACATTACCATGCGGATGTGGCTGTGCTGGGAACCCTGGTGAGACCACTGAGAACATAATGATCTCATGAATGTTTGGCTGAAAACATGAGTGCAGTGATTTGCTTCTGAGTGATGTTAATATTGTATTTGCTTTGTTTTTGTAATTTTAGGAGATAATTGAATTTCCCATCCTGAAGTTAAATGGCAGGACGATGGAGATAGAATCGACCTTCCATACGTATGTGCAGCCTGTGGTACACCCCCAGCTCACCCCCTTCTGCACAGAGGTAACGCAAGAGCAGAGTGTGGTGCCCAGAAGCACTGCAGCATCAGCTAAAGGCCATGCAATAGGAGTATTGGTTAAAGCAAGACTTGTCTTTATATAGTTAAATGTACAGTGCTACATAAGATTATGCTATCCTGGGTCAGACTGTTTCCAACAGTGGCTAATCCAAGTCACAATCGCCTGGCAAGTACCCACACATTAAATAGATCCCATGCTATTAATGCCAGCCAGCAACAAGCAGTGGCTATTCCTTATTGATTAAGAGCAGTTTATGGACTTCTCTGGGAACTTATCCAAAACCTTTTTAAACCCAGCTACTCTAACTGCATTAACCACATCTTCTGGCAATGAATTCTAGAGCTTAATTGAGTGAGAGAGAACTTTCTCTGATTAGTTTTAAATGTGCTACTTGCTAACTTCATGGAGTGCCCCTAGTCCTTGTATTATCCGAAAGAATAAATAACAGATTCACATTTACCCTTTCTAGATCTCTCATGATTTTGTAGACCTCTATCATATCCCCCCTCAGCTGTCTCTTCTCCAAGCGGAACAGCCCTAACCTCTTCAGCCTTTCCTCATGGGGGAGCTGTTCCATCCCCTTTATCATTTTGGTTGCCCTTCTCTGTACCTTCTCCATCGCAACTATATCCTTTTTGAGATGCGGCGACCAGAATTGCACACCGTATTCAAGATGTGGTCTCGCCATGGAGTGATACAGAAGCATGACCTCCTCCAATTTATTTTTCATTCCCTTCCTAATAATTCCTAACATTCTGTTTGCTTTTTTGACTGCTGCAGCACACTGAGCCAATGATTTTAAAGTAAGAACATAAGAAATTGCCATACTGGGTCAGACCAAGGGTCCATCAAGCCCAGCATCATGTTTCCAACAGAGGCCAAACCAGGCCACAAGAACCTGGCAATTACCCAAACACTAAGAAGATCCCATGCTACTGATGCAATTAATAGCAGTGGCTATTCCCTAAGTAAAATTGATTAATAGCCCTTAATGGACTTCTCCTCCAAGAGCTTATCCAAACCTTTTTTGAACCCAGCTACACTAACTGCACTAACCACATCCTCTGGCACTATGATGCCCAGATCTTTTTCCTGGGTGATAGCTCCTAATATAGAACCTAACATTGTGTAACCATGGCATGGGTTATTTTTCCCTATATGCATCACCTTGCACTTATCCACATTAAACTTCATCTGCCATTTGGATGCCTAATTTTCCAATCTCACAAGGTCCTCTTGCAATTTAACTACTCTGAATAATTTTGTTTCCTCTGCAAATGTGATCACCTCACTCATCGTACCTCTTTCCAGATCATTTATAAATATATTAAAAAGCACCGGTCCAAGTACAGATCCCTGAGGCACTCCACTGTTTACCCTTTTCCACTGAGAAAATTGACCATTTAATCCTACTCTCTGTTTCCTGTCTTTTAACCAGTTTGTAATCCACAAAAGGACATCGCCTTCTATCCCATGACTTTTTAGTTTTCTTAGAAGCCTTTCATGCGGGACTTTGTCAAACGCTTTCTGAAAATCCAAATGCACCACATCTACTGGTTCACCTTTATTCACATGTTTATTCAGCCCTTCAAAAAAGTGAAGCAGATTTGTGAGGCAAGACTTGCCTTGGGTAAATCCATGCTGGCTGTGTCCTTTAAACCATGTCTATCTATATGTTCTGTGATTTTGATGTTTAGAACACTTTCTACTATTTTTCCCGGCACTGAAGTCAGGCTCACTGGTCTATAGTTTCCCGGATCGCCCCTGGAGTCCTTTTTAAATATTGGGGTTACATTGGCCACCCTCCAGTCTTCAGGTACAATGGATGATTTTACTGATAGGTTATAAATTATTTGTAATAGGTATGAAATTTCATTTTTGAGTTGTTTCAGAGCCCTGGGATGTTTCCCATTCGGTCCAGGCGATTTACTGCTCTCTCTCCCCTCTTACTTCTTAGACTTCTGGCATTGGCATACAGGCTTTTCAAAGTGTGTTTCTTGTTTGTATTAAGAGCCTTCTTTTAGTTGACAGGGATAATTTGGAATCTTTTAACTCAGGTGAGTTTTTAATTACAGGCACTTGGACTACTTTTGATTTTATTGGAATCTCTCTGCTGGGGATGCCCTAACTCTTGTTTCATTAGTATCCTCCGAACCGTGCGCTGCTGAGCGACTGTCGGCTTTCCCCTTTGTTCTAATTTAAAAGCTGCTCTATCTCCTTTTTAAAAGTTAGCGCCAGCAGTCTGGTTCCACTCTGGTTAAGATGGGAGCCCACCTTTTCGGAAAAGACTCCCCCTTCCCCAAAAGGTTCCCCAGTTCCCAAAACTGAATCCCTCTTCCTTACACCCTCGTCTCATCCACACATTGAGACTCCGGAGCTCTGCCTGCCTCTGGTGACCTGCGCGTGGAACAGGGAGCATTTCAGAGAATGCTACCCTGGAGGTTCTGGATTTCACCTTCCTACCTAAGAGCCTAAATTTGGCTTCCAGAACCTCCCTCCCACATTTTCCTATGTCAAGGTACCCACATGTACCACGACAGCCGGTTCCTCCCCAGCTCTATCTAAAATCCTATCTGGGTGACGCATGAGGTTGTGCCACTTTTGCACCAGGTAGGCATCTTACCAGGCGATCCTCACACCCACCATCCACACTGCTCTCTCTACTCACTCTGTGACTTTAAATAAGGCACCTAACCTGTCTCTGCATAAGGTTTTCTTTCCTCATTTCTTAATGTTTTCTCATATGGATAAAAAGATCATCTTGTCTTTGTGTACAGCAATGTCTGCACTTGTGCTGCCTTACTGTTACTATTACCCATCACTTCTAGAGCACTATTTGCCATATCCAGTGCTGTACAAATACATGTAAGAGACGGTCCCTTCTCCATAGAGCTTACTATCTAGTCAAGAAAACTTACAGACCAAAGGAGATTTTGGGCCTAGCTTCAGATGGGACATTTTTCTGGTTTTCAGAAGTCCTGGAGCTTTGTCTGTCTGTTGGCAGTAATGCTGGTGGCATGGTGGATGTATATAGGAGAGAACATCGTGTCTCTTGCACAGGAAACCCCACGTGGATCAGAATCTGACTCGGGAATGGTTAAGGAGATGTAAGCTTAGACTTGAAGGAGGAGGATTTATAATTGCAGCACAGGATAGTGGTTCATGCAAAGCCATAAGTCCCCTAATAAATGTACACATTCTGATATACTGTGTGTGTGTAAATATCTGTAGACAGGTGTTTAAAACGTGGCAGTGAAACCCAAAATACAGAATGCCTTAAAAAGCAAAACAATGAAAATCAAAAAACACATTCAGCAATTTTAAAACAGGGTGAAAAAGCCAGTTTATAACTGTACAGGCAACATTTTGGCTGCAACTATGCCTCGAGAGGTAAAATATAATCAGCACTGGCAAAAGCCATCCAAAAGTAATTGCCTTTCATGTTGAATTATCATCATGTACCCTGTTCCAGCCTCATTACAATTCACTGTAAAACAAACAAACAAAAACCCCCCAAAACAAACTGTAAGTGGACATTTTTGTTAATTTTTCAATTACAATGAAAGCATAATATACAAAATCCCATATCCAATCACAAACCATCTAGATTGCAGACTCCTTTCATATCTAAATGATTTTTATTTGATTGAGTTGTATTTGATTGTATATATACACGTATGTGCATTTATGCATGTGGAACACAGATATTCGCATAAATATGTAGACAAATATCAAATAAAGAGAAGTGCAGAGAGAGTCAGAAACCCAACTTTTTAAACCATATATCAAAAATCTCATAACTTAAATACTTCAAATGGGTCCCCCGACAAGGCTGCATCGGGAGGGACAAGAATACAAAGATATCGTATCTGAAAATTAAACAGATAAAATTAACATAAGAAAGGACCCTATAGTGATAACAAAGCATACCTTAGCCAGTGTTAACAACAGTGTACAAGGAGCGCAAAGTGTTCAAACCAAAGGAGCCATTTAAAAGCTCTGTCAAAATGGCGCAAAACCAAGCAGCCAATCAGATGAGATTAACAGAAGAAAAACTGACCAATCAGGTCTCTGCGAGAAGGAAAAAGATGAAACAAAAAAGGCCGCCATAAATTAAGAGTGAGATTAACAGAAAGATCAAGTAAAGTCCCCCCACTCGATTTCATTATTAAGACCATTAGGGGTAAGACTATCAAGGGCATAAATCCATTTTTGTTCTTTATGGGACTGAGAGTACAAAAAGAACCTCACCTTCACACTGAGAATAAGGAATTTTTAACACGGTGGAATCAAATTCTCAATAAATGCTCATTTGATTTAATGTTGTTTAATTATTTGGTGGTTTCAGTAATCAACAGCTTCTTTACAAGACAAGCTCTCAGTGCAAATTGAGGCCATCAAAAATAATTCTTCCCTGGACTCCTTCAACCAACAATTACAAGACTTTAAATCTAATCTGGAAAAATTTAGGAGTGATCTCAAAACTGCAAAATTTAAAAAATTCCAATGAGACGAATTGGACTATCATAAGGGATACATATACTCATGGATGTCTTCCACCCATCCTTCATGAAAAAAAGTGACTTTTGCCCAGTCCTCCTCAGACGATTCATCTGGCAATGAACTGTCCATCACCACAAATCAGGAGGTCTCTACTTCTACTTCTGGTCAACCCTCTTCGTCTTCATCATCGTCTCATCACTCCAGCAATTTTTTAGATGTGACTCAGACTCAAAAACCTACACGCAACCCCTGATTTCGGGGGCACTCTCTTCCACCTTAGGTGGTCACGCTAGAGAGATAACGTTCCTGGATGGAATAAATGATAGCTTTATGGAGCAATTGGTTCAGGAACCGACGAGAGAGGGAGCAATTTTAGATCTAATTCTCAGTGGAGCACAGGACTTGGTGAGAGAGGTAACGGTGGTGGGGCCACTTGGCAATAGTGATCATAATATGATCAAATTTGATTTAATGACTGGAAAAGGAACAGTGTGCAAATCCAAGGCTCTCGTGCTAAACTTTCAAAAGGGAAACTTTGATAAAATGAGAAAAATTGTTAGAAAAAAACTGAAAGGAGCAGCTACAAAAGTAAAAAATGTCCAAGAGGCGTGGTCATTGTTAAAAAATACCATTCTAGAAGCACAGTCCAGATGTATTCCACACATTAAGAAAGGTGGAAAGAAGGCAAAACGATTACCGGCATGGTTAAAAGGGGAGGTGAAAGAAGCTATTTTAGCCAAAAGATCTTCATTCAAAAATTGGAAGAAGGATCCAACAGAAGAAAATAGGATAAAGCATAAACATTGGCAAGTTAAATGTAAGACATTGATAAGACAGGCTAAGAGAGAATTTGAAAAGAAGTTGGCTGTAGAGGCAAAAACTCACAGTAAAAACTTTTTTAAATATATCCGAAGCAGAAAGCCTGTGAGGGAGTCAGTTGGACCGTTAGATGATCGAGGGGTTAAAGGGGCACTTAGAGAAGATAAGGCCATCGCGGAAAGATTAAATGATTTCTTTGCTTCGGTGTTTACTGAAGAGGATGTTGGGGAGGTACCCGTAATGGAGAAGGTTTTCATGGGTAATGATTCAGATGGACTGAATCAAATCACGGTGAACCTAGAAGATGTGGTAGGCCTGATTGACAAACTGAAGAGTAGTAAATCACCTGGACCGGATGGTATATACCCCAGAGTTCTGAAGGAACTAAAAAATGAAATTTCAGACCTATTAGTAAAAATTTGTAACTTATCATTAAAATCATCCATTGTACCTGAAGACTGGAGGATAGCAAATGTAACCCCAATATTTAAAAAGGGCTCCAGGGGCGATCCGGGAAACTACAGACTGGTTAGCCTGACTTCAGTGCCAGGAAAAATAGTGGAAAGTGTTCTAAACATCAAAATCACAGAACATATAGAAAGACATGGTTTAATGGAACAAAGTCAGCATGGCTTTACCCAGGGCAAGTCTTGCCTCACAAATCTGCTTCACTTTTTTGAAGGAGTTAATAAACATGTGGTTAAAGGTGAACCGGTAGATGTAGTGTACTTGGATTTTCAGAAGGCGTTTGACAAAGTTCCTCATGAGAGGCTTCTAGGAAAAGTAAAAAGTCATGGGATAGGTGGCGATGTCCTTTCGTGGATTGCAAACTGGCTAAAAGACAGGAAACAGAGAGTAGGATTAAATGGGCAATTTTCTCAGTGGAAGGGAGTGGACAGTGGAGTGCCTCAGGGATCTGTATTGGGACCCTTACTGTTCAATATATTTATAAATGATCTGGAAAGAAATACGACGAGTGAGATAATCAAATTTGCAGATGACACAAAATTGTGCAGAGTAGTTAAATCACAAGCAGATTGTGATAAATTGCAGGAAGACCTTGTGAGACTGGAAAATTGGGCATCCAAATGGCAGATGAAATTTAATGTGGATAAGTGCAAGGTGATGCATATAGGGAAAAATAACCCATGCTATAATTACACGATGTTGGGTTCCATATTAGGTGCTACAACCCAAGAAAGAGATCTAGGTGTCATAGTGGATAACACATTGAAATCGTCGGTTCAGTGTGCTGCAGCAGTCAAAAAAGCAAACAGAATGTTGGGAATTATTAGAAAAGGAATGATGAATAAAACGGAAAATGTCATAATGCCTCTGTATCGCTCCATGGTGAGACCGCACCTTGAATACTGTGTACAATTCTGGTCGCCGCATCTCAAAAAAGATATAATTGCGATGGAGAAGGTACAGAGAAGGGCTACCAAAATGATAAGGGGAATGGAACAACTCCCCTATGAGGAAAGACTAAAGAGGTTAGGACTTTTCAGCTTGGAGAAGAGACGACTGAGGGGGGATATGATAGAGGTGTTTAAAATCATGAGAGGTCTAGAACGGGTAGATGTGAATCGGTTATTTACTCTTTCGGATAGTAGAAGGACTAGGGGACACTCCATGAAGTTAGCATGGGGCACATTTAAAACTAATCGGAGAAAGTTCTTTTTTACTCAACGCACAATTAAACTCTGGAATTTGTTGCCAGAGAATTTGGTTTGTGCAGTTAGTATAGCTGTGTTTAAAAAAGGATTGGATAAGTTCTTGGAGGAGAAGTCCATTACCTGCTATTAAGTTCACTTAGAGAATAGCCACTGCCATTAACAATGGTTACATGGAATAGACTTAGTTTTTGGGTACTTGCCAGGTTCTTATGGCCTGGATTGGCCACTGTTGGAAACAGGATGCTGGGCTTGATGGACCCTTGGTCTGACCCAGTATGGCATTTTCTTATGTTCTTATGTCTTATGTTCTTAGGTTCCATGTGTGACACACACCACACGCCAACAGCAGCATCTGCTCAATCCCTGGCAATAACTTCTCACTCATCAGGGCTTGTATTTAATGTCATCACGCAGGATCTCGGATGTTGAACTTAGTTTGCTCGAGAAAGGACTTTCTTTTGTACCGACGGTCCCTTGTGATTCCTTTGATGTCCATGTTCACTTACACCAGTTCTTCCGGATGCTAAGATTAAAATGTGTGGGGTTTTTTCAGGGTCTCCACCGCCACAAGATGACTCCATCATATATAAAAAAATCTAGGAGGGTTCCACCTGGACCCGTCGATCCAGTGCTCTTAACATTCGAAAAAATAGTACGGTCTGAAGTTGATAGATTGGGATTGTTCCCTTCCTCTATGTATCATAATATCACCAGAGAAGAAAAACTGGCCATCAGATTTCTAGACCTTGATAGATCTAGTTATGTGGAAGAAATAACACATCAATTACAGGACTCTTAATTTCTATTGTCCCCTTCCTGATGATCCAACACCCAGCTTACAAAGCATTATTACAGCAATGATCCAACATGCTTTAAACCTTAAACAGATTACTACTTGGGAGGCACAATTTTTGTATGTTGAGTTTCCCATCACCCCCACTTTCTATCTTCTGCCTAAGATCCACAAATCCCTTCATAAACCCCCCCGGCCGTCCAATAGTTTTGGGGATTGGTTCCTCTCCTCAAGCCCCTCTAAATTTGTCGATCATTTTCTTTCTTTTTTTTTTTTTCCAAAATAGTTTTTTATTAAAATTGTCGATCATTTTCTACAACCATTTGTTCCTTTGAGCCGGTCCTTTGTCTGTGATTCAGCACACTTTATTACCATTCTTTGAGATTTGTCTACCCCATCCCCTCCGTTTTTTCTGGTTACACTCGATATTGTTTCCTTATATTCTAATATACCTCAAGATGAAACCCTGATTCTTATAGAAGAAATCCTCGATCGTCGTCCTGATTCCTTCTGTGTTTCTACTGATTTTTTAGTTTCCTTAACCCGGTTAACCCTCACAAAGAACTTTTTTTTTCTTTAACTCTGTTTTTTCAGCAGATTAAAGGGACAGCCATGGGTGCCACCATGGCTTCCAGCTTGGCCTGTCTATATGTTAACTTTGAAGAAAAAAATGTTTACCCTTCCCCTTGGTTTTCTTTTGTTCATTTATGATTACAGTAAATTGATATATTTTTGATTTGGACCGGGACAGACATTCAATTTTTCTTATTTCTAGATTGGCTCAACAGTTTAAATATATCCAAAGCAGAAAGCCTGTGAAGGAGTCAGTTGGACCGTTAGATGATCGAGGGGTTAAAGGGGCACTTAGAGAAGATAAGGCCATCGCGGAAAGATTAAATGATTTCTTTGCTTCGGTGTTTACTGAAGAGGATGTTGGGGAGGTACCCGACCTGGAGAAGGTTTTCATGGGTAATGATTCAGATGGACTGAACCAAATCACGGTGAACCTAGAAGATGTGGTAGACCTGATTGACAAACTGAAGAGTTGTAAATCACCTGGACCGGATGGTATACACCCCAGAGTTCTGAAGGAACTCAAAAATGAAATTTCAGACCTATTAGTAAAAATTTGTAACTTATCATTAAAATCATCCATTGTACCTGAAGACTGGAGGATAGCTAATGTAACCCCAATATTTAAAAAGGGCTCCAGGGGCGATCTGTGAAACCACAGACCGGTTAGCCTGACTTCAGTGCCAGGAAAAATAGTGGAAAGTGTTCTAAACATCAAAATCACAGAACATATAGAAAGACATGGTTAAATGGAACAAAGTCAGCATGGCTTTACCCAGGGCAAGTCTTGCCTCACAAATCTGCTTCACTTTTTTGAAGGAGTTAATAAACATGTGGATAAAGATGAACCGGTAGATGTAGTATACTTGGATTTTCAGATGTTTGACAAAGTTTCTCATGAGAGGCTTCTAGGAAAAGTAAAAAGTCATGGGATAGGTGGCGATATCCTTTCGTGGATTACAGACTGGCTAAAAGACAGGAAACAGAGTAGGATTAAATGGACAATTTTCTCAGTGGAAGGGAGCGGGCAGTGGAGTGCCTCAGGGATCTGTATTAGGACCCTTACTTTTCAATATATTTATTAATGATCTGGAAAGAAATATGACGAGTGAGGTAATCAAATTTTGCATATGATACAAAATTGTTGAGAGTAGTTAAATCACAAGCAGATTGTGATAAATGACAGGAAAACCTTGTGAGACTGGAAAATTGGGCATTGAAATGGCAGATGAAATTTAATGTGGATAAGTGCAAGGAGATGCATATAGGGAAAAATAACCCATGCTATAGTTACACAATGTTAGGTTCCATATTAGGTGCTACCACCCAAGAAAGAGATCTAGGGGTCATAGTGGATAACACATTGAAATCGTCGGTTCAGTGTGTTGCGGCAGTCAAAAAAGCAAACAGAATGTTGGGAATTATTAGAAAGGGAATGGTGAATAAAATGGAAAATGTCATAATGCCTCTGTATCGCTCCATGGTGAGACCACACCTTGAATACTGTGTACAATTCTGTCACTGCATCTCAAAAAAGATATAGTTGTGATGGAGAAGGTACAGAGAAGAGCGACCAAAATAATAAGGGGAATGGAACAGCTCTCCTATGAGGAAAGACTAAAGAGGTTAGGACTTTTCAGCTTGGAGAAGAGACGGCTGAAAGGGAGATATGATAGAGATGTTTAAAATCATGAGAGGTCTAGAACGGGTAAATGTAAATTGTTTTTTTACTGTTTCGGATAATAGAAGGACTAGGGGCACTCCATGAAGTTAGCATGTGGCACATTTAAAACTAATTGGAGAAAGTTCTTTTTCACTCAACACACAATTAAGCTCTGGAATTTGTTGCCAGAGGATGTGGCTAGTGCAGTTAGTATAGCTGTGTTTAAAAAAGGATTGGATAAGTTCTTGGAGGAGAAGTCCATTACCTGCTATTAATTAAGTTGACTTAGAAAATAGCCACTGCTATTATTAGCAACAGTAACATGGAATAGACTTAGTTTTTGGGTACTTGCCAGGTTCTTATGGCCTGGATTGGCCACTGTTGGAGACAGGATGCTGGGCTTGATGGACCCTTGGTCTGACCCAGTATGGCATGTTCTTATGTTCATCACTTACAATTTAACTTTAATATACACTATTAACAAATCTCGTTTTTGGACATTCTTATCTCCTATGATTCTCATGGCTTTAATACTTCTATCTTTTGAAAAGACATGGACCGCAACAATCTGTTGAATTTTGACAGTCACCATCCTTATGCTCTAAGAAGCAATATTCCAGCTGGCCAATTCCTTAGGCTTCCGTCACCTTTGCTCATCGAAATCAAAGTTTGTTCATCAAGCTAAGCAGATGTTTGTTGGTTCAGACAGAGAGGGTACCCTTATAGCATTCTTAAAAAAGCGTTTAAATAGGCTCTGTATATTAATCGAGATTTCCTTTTTTTGCCGCAATCACGATCGTCAGAGGGATATATAAATTGTATTTTACCGTTTTCATCTTGCACTCGTGACATTACCATGATTATATGCCGCCATTGGCTGTTGCGTTCATTACATAAAGTTTTTGATTACCCCCTTAGATTTACGTTCCATCGTGGCAAGAATCTCCGGGACTACTTGGTCTGCTCTGAGTTATGCGTGCTCCCTCCGATAATCCCCTCATCTAGGAGTCACCAACCCTGTGGACAGTATTCAGTCTGTCCCCTTTCACTTTTGTTTTTTTGAACATCCGGTCATTAAGAAAATCTATCCTTTACATTTCTCTACCACATGTTTATCTACAGGAGTCATTTACATTATTATCTGCCTTTGCCAAGTGTTATATGTTGGCAAAACCACTTGTATGATCAAGACACATTTAATTGAACATCGTTCCAGTATCAATAATCACCGCGAAAATGCCCCGTTGGTCACACATTGGTACTCAAGCTCTCATTCTGTCCTTGATCTTAGATTCTTCATTATTGATGTTATCTCCTCCCCTCCCCCATCCATAAAGAACAAAAATGGATTTATGCCCTTGATAGTTTTACCCCTAATGATCTTAATGAAATCGAGTGGGGGTACTTTACTTGATCTTTCTGTTAATCTCACTCTTAATTTATGGCGGCCTTTTTCGTTTCATCTTTTTCCTTCTCGCAGAGACTTGAGTTTAACAGAAGAAAAACTGACCAATCATCTGATTGGCTGCTTGGTTTTGCGCCATTTTGACAGTGCTTTTAAATGGCTCCTTTGGTTTGTACACTTTGCGCTCCCTTTACGCTGTTCTTAACATTGGCTAAAGTATGTTTTGTTATCACTATAGAGTCCTTTCTTATGTTAATTTTATCTGTTTAATTTTCAGATACAATATCTTTGTATCCTTGTCCCTCCCAACACAGTCTTGCGGCGAAACACAAGGTCCATGTCAGGGGACCCATTTAAAGTATTATTTAAGTTATGAGACAGTGGAGTTGCCACCTTACAATAAAAATCAATTTGATATATGGTTTAAAAATTTGGGACCATGACTTTGCAATTCCCTTTTTGATGTTTGTCTACAATAAGAGCAGTTTCTTCTCCGTTTCTGTTTGCGCATAAATTTGTAACCACACACACACACCCATGTACTGTATGTTTATCTAAGTGGTTTTGAAATGGACCAAAAGATTGATCTTTCAAAAGAACTGGTCCCTTTGGCATTTCACTGGTCTTTTGCCTTCCCACCCTTTGGCGTATGAGCTCCATTTATCACCACCTTCTCTTGCTGATTGCTGAATTTTGTTTTCCATTTCCCTGGTTTATCCAGCGGGCTTAACAGTCTTTTTTGGAATAATCATGAAGGCTGTTCTGAAATCTCTTACTTTCAATGCTGTCCCCAGTCTTATTCCCTAATCTGTCAGTAAAGTAATCCATCTTATTTGTTTGACCAAACCTCCATCTACTGAATCATTGTTGCATAGGACTCTAGGATGCACTGGTTTGGAGGAATTCAACAATCCTTTCCTGTCCCTCACTAGTGAATTAGGCCAAGTAATTTATAGTTGCCAGCTCTTTCCTTCTCCATTCATCTGGAACTCTTCTCCAATGAATGCTTGGGCAAGGTAGTCAGTGTAACTTCTCTTTTGTTCTGGAACTCATGTTGCATTGATTGTGCTTCAAAGGACTTTAACACTGGAGCATCTGATGCTACATGAAAAATCACAATGGTTGATTTTATAATGTAATATAGGAAATGAGCCCTGGAAGTTTATTTAATGGTTGGACAAAAGAGTGTTTAATATTATAATTTTGGGCCCACACACATGGTTTCTTTGCATGCATGAAAAAATTGTATATTTGAGTGAGAGAGACATATGTACATATAACTTCATGGGCATGTTTTAAGGGGCATTTCATTAGCTCCCATTTCCTTATCCTGATAGACCAGTCCAAACAAATGGGTTTTATTCTGCTTCCCAGCTGAAGAAGACAGAGAACAAGCCTTTTTATCCGTGGCATTGTCACTGGGGAAAGGAGAGGTGCAGCCTGGGCATGTGCTAGTAGTCTCTCTCTGTCTCTCTCTCTGTCTCTGTCTCTCTCATCAAAGCTAAATCTTTCCAAGATAAACAGTTGGCGTCTGCCAGAATTGTCCAGGCCTTAATGGTAAACTATTCAAAAAGTAGGTGACTCACTTCCCAGTTCTTGGGATTGGCCAAGAAAACCTTGGTATGTGGATCTGGTAAAACTGCTAGCCGGATCCCTTCTTCTGCTAGCCAGAAGACGTGCCCTATTACTTCAGAACCTATTTTCCACGGAGGACCTAGCTCCATTTTGTCTTAAGGCCTGAACTTTGAGAGGGCTTGCTTTTGCAGGAAAGTGTCAGCACCAAGCGGGTCTCAAATTGACAGCACTCACTGATATTGTCCAAACTTAGTGTTTGGACAATATCAGTGAAGCCCTTATCTGTCCAAAAGGAGAGCCACCCCTGATAGCACACCCTATCAAAAACTCTGAGCTAACAAAGAGTCTCTGCTGGCACAAAAAAATCCATAAATCCATGGGCCAGGTCTGTAAGTGTTGTTTTGAATTTTGTTGAGCTATTGTGGATCTAAAACCTTGCTTGCCTGGTAAGGAAGTGTTTTTGTATATTTTGTTTCTCCTGTATATTGCAAGACAGGACCTTGTTATATTTGCTACATGCTCTTTTGATTAAAGCTGTGTTGTGAACTCTGACTACTGAGTCTGTCTTGATCAGACCCTGATAGAAGGGATACGCCCCTTTAGTTATAGCAATGATGATAAGGACCCCTAAGAACTCCTTGGCGTATGTTCAAGTTGGTACCTCTTTGAGAGCTTTCGTGAGGAGCTGTTAGTTTCAACTTATAGAGCAGACATTGCGGCATTCCTGGCCTTCCTTAAGAGAGGCCTAGACAAGAGGCTAGCACTCAGTTCACTAAAGTTTCAGGTTGCAGCCACTTCCTGCTACAGAGGTTAGGGCTAAAGTTTCTTTGTGACCGCCCAACCAGATGTATCCTGCTTCCTTCAAGGGGATCCAGCGTATCTACCTTTTGTTTAGGTCACAAGTTACTCAATGGGAGCTTAATTTGGTCCTCAATATACATATAGGTTCACCCTTTGAGCCTGTGAAACATACTTCTCCAGAGGATCTTTCTGGGAAGATGGTTTTGCTGGTGGCCATTTGCCTTGCCAGATGTATTTCGTCATTACATTATCTTAGACACTCCGACCAGGTGTTCTCTCCTGAAGCAGCTACTTTTTGGCTATTTATGTCCTTTCATTTGAATCAGTCTATCTCACTGCCAGCCTTTTGGAGGAGTGAACATCATGGTAAATAGAGAAGTGCAGTTATGGTGCTTCTTCACAAGGGTGGTAGCAGAGAGGAAGCTGGAAACCACAAGCTGGTTTGCTTCATCTTGGAGGTAGGAAAATTAATGGCAAGACTGCTAAAGGAAAGGATAGTGAACTATCTATAATCTGGTGGCTTGCTGGATCCGAGGCAGCATGGATTCACCAGGGGAAGGTCCTATCAGACCAATCTTATTGATTTTTTTTTTTTTTTTAATTGAGTGACTAGAGAATTTGATCAAGGAAGAGCGCTAGATGTGACCTACTTGGATTTCAGGAAAGCTTTTAATACAGTCCCACATAGAAGGCTTGTAAATAAAATGAGAAGCTTGGGAGTGAGTGCCAAGGTGGTGGCATAGATTACAAACTAGTTGACGACAGGAGACAGCATGTAATGGTAAGGAGAGCCCACTCTGAAGAGAGAACCATGTTAAGCAGAATGCCACAGGGTTCGGATTTGGGACCACTTCTGTTCTATAATTTTGTGAGTGACATAGTGGAAGGGATAGAAGGTAAAGTTAGTCTATTTGTGGATGATACCAAGATCTCCAACAGAGTGGATATGCTTGAAATAGTAGAGGGCATGAAAAGTGATTTAAGAACGTTTGAAGAGTAGTCAAACAATTGGCAGTTGGGGTTCAGTGCCAAGAAGTCAGAGTCATGCATCTAGGGTGTGGTAGTCTGAAAGAGCTGTATGTGATGGGGAATGAAACACTGATGTGCACGGACCAAGAGAGAGCTTGGGGTAAAAATATCTGGCAATCTGTAGACAGCGAAGCAATGTGACAAGGCATTCGCTAAAGCCAGAGGAATGCTGAGCTGCATAGAGAGAAGAGAAAGAACCAGCAGGAAAATGGAGATGGTGATGTCTTTGTTCAGGTCTTTAGTGAGGCCTTACCTGGAGTACTATGTTCAGTTCTGGAGGCCATATCTTAAAAAGGATAGACACAGGATGGAGGTGAACCAGAGAAGGGCAACCAGTATGGTGTGGAGTCTGTATCGGAAGACTTACGAGGAGAGGCTGAAGGATCTGAATATGTACACCCTGGAGGAGAGGAGATGCAGAGGAGATATATTTATTTATTTTATTTAGATTTATATTCCGCTTTTTGCACTTTTTTCAGTGCTTCAAAGTGGATTACATTCAGGTACTGTAGGTATTTCCCCATCCCCAGAAGGCTTACAATCTAAGTTTGTACCTGAGGCACAAACTTCAAACCTTTTCCATCAGAAAGGAAACAGTAGAACTAGGGGTCACAAAATGAAACTCCAGGGGGGACGACTTAGAACCAATGTTGTGAACTATTTCTTCACGGAGAGAGTGGTAGATGCTTGGAATGCCCTTCTGGATGAGGTGGTGAAGATGAAAATAGTCAACGAATTCAAAGGGACATGGGATAAATACTGTGGATCCCTAAAGGCTAGAGGGCAGAAATGAAGAAGCGGGTGCATGGGGGTAACCTGCAAGGAGTGCAGTTACCCCCCTTAACAGAAGGCATGGGGATTACTACCCTTTTATTCAATAGCCTTAATGCTTTTCACACAACTGCAACATCGTTCTCAGTGTTGATGGGGGGAGGGGAACTGGCTACAGTCAACAATCAACAAGGGCCCTGATTTTTACAGTCTGGGGTACTGACACGCGGACGTAAGGGGAAAAGCACAGGACAGATTCTACGGCCAAGTCCCACATTGAAGAGTGTCAAGCAACATTGTCTGAATTACCAAGAAGGCTCCTCACTGACTAACAATGCTGCTAGTAGTAATTTATGTGGTCGACAGTTGCTTGGTTTTGGTTTATTGTAAATATTACTACTCTTATCATAAGGCTTGGGGGTAACTGTACAGCGTGACAGTTACTATCCTTGAGAAAAACATGGGGGTATTCTGCATGGAATGACAGATGCTACCATAAGAGGCTTGCTGGACAGACTGGATGGGCCATCTGGTCCTTTTCTGCAGTCATTACTATGTTAGATTCCATTTTTAATATGTCAGATGCATACTTCTCAAATATATGAAGATGAGATACTCCTTCCAGACAGGCTATTCTTACTGTTTGGCAGCCCCCACAGGGGCCAAGCTTATTCCAGAACTACTCTGGCCAGATGGAACAAGGAGGCGAGTGCATCGGCACCAAAGGTGCTCCATGCTCAATTCACGAGATGCGAGGCATTATCGTGAGTAGAATACTTTGCAGTGGCTTCAGAGGATATTTATAAAGTAGCCACCTGGTCGTCTTTGCATTCCTTTGTTAAACATCACAGATCAGATGTACAAGAAAAGGCAGATACTGTGTTCAGGACAAACATTCTCAGAGCTGCCCTGTCTTCCTCTCTCCTGGTAATTTTCACTTGTCTGCACTGCTCTAGAAGGATAAGGAAGGAGAACGTTAGTCATACCTGTTAATCTCCTTTCCTTGAGTCCTGCTAGACCAGTCCAGAACACAGCAGTTGCACATATATATTTCTCTATCTCTTGCTTATCCTTTGAGGGGGAGGTATGGGGATTATAGTACTCTCCCTAGGGAATAGCTGGACTTACTTTGTTGTTTGTTCTGTTTCCTTCTCCTTACCGCTCTCCTCCTTCCTAGAGGATATTGGTAGATGTTCTCTTCTCCTGGCAAGGGTAAAAGTACTGTTGTTTTAGGGGCTTGCTCTGTTGCTTAGACAGAAAGTTACTGGCAAGGGTCCAGGCTGCACCTCCCTTTATCTAGTGATATCACTGAGGCGCTAGCACTGAAAAAGGTTCGTCTTCTGTCTCCATTAGGTGGGGCAGAGTAAAACCCACTTGCTGAACTGGTCTAGCAGGACTTAAGGAAAGGAAATTAACAAATAATAATTATTTTTTTCCATTTC
Source organism: Rhinatrema bivittatum (assembly GCF_901001135.1). NCBI lineage: Eukaryota > Metazoa > Chordata > Amphibia > Gymnophiona > Rhinatrematidae > Rhinatrema > Rhinatrema bivittatum. Next base: position 121,555,424 of record NC_042624.1, read on the forward strand.
CAAAGTTATTTAGGATCTTATGTTAAAAAAAATAATAAAAGACACAAGGAGACTGCATAGTTCCCATAGGGTCCACCCTGACTGGGATTAGATCACAATTTCTACAGGTCAGAATTCCGTATGCTACTTGTTGGCCCTGGGGTCTCTAGACCCTGCACTGTTGGCTGCACATGCTTAGTACACCATTACGATTGACATTCATAGTCCATTCTAGAAGAAGATGCATTAAAAGCACAATGAGGTTTCACTGACACCGGTCAAGAGAATGTGGAGCAGAACAAGTAAACTTGATTATAAGGAAGCTGTGCTAGAGAGTAGAGTGCTGCACTTATTTCATCTGTCTAATTTATTTTCATTTTAGACCTTGGGGAGTCCATAAGCAGCAGTTACCCAATTAACATACAGATTAATCTAGAATCAGCTTCTGGAGTGTCTCCTACACTTCCTTAAAGTTCCACCTAATAGTTGCTTGATTAACTTGTGAGGAAAGCCACCTAGAGGAAGGCTGTTTTTTTCTGAAAATTAAAAACTCTCTCTGAAAGTTATATATTACCATTCCATGGGAGTCATTAGCAGAATGTCATCGCGCCATGGATTGTAGGGAAGCTGGGAGTTTGGCATTCAGTAAATGTAATTATGGTTTAATTGTGCTTTAATCTTTTTTTAAGCGTATTTATTTGCTTTTGGTCGGAGTGCTGTTTGCTAAACATGCACAGCAGACATTGATAGAGATGAAACGTCCTTTCTGGTTCACATGGCACATTTTGCACTAGATGAGGACTCTTGGAACTGGGCCATGCATTTGGTCTTTTGTACATGTGCAGCCTCATCACAACATACACACCTTGAGCACTGCAATCTGCAGAGAGCAATACGATGAATACCCTTCTACAAGGGCCTCCTCCATGAAGCCCCGCTGAGTTATTTTTAATTTTCTGAAGGCAGCCCCTGCTAGATTTCATCTTGTGTGTATTGCATGTAATTGGCCTGTTAGCTGCAGTGACACATTTGACATCACACAGAGTGAACCAGTCCAGTTCTCTGTGTTTGTCAGAGCATCTTCAGGAGCCAGTAAAAGAAATCTGAACTGAGCGAGCAGAAGGTGTGGAAATAGGTACAGCGTAAGCAGCATATTTCATTCGTTCATTATTACAGTACTTCTATCACAGACTTCTCAATTATTCATGCAGTATTGCTTTCAGAAAATAAATAATTACATTTGGACACTTGAGAATTATAGAGAAGCTCTGTTGATATTAATGCAACATGTTCCCTGGATATGGGGTTAATTTTCAAAGCATTTAGCTGGATAACTCACACGTTGTCCAGCTATCTGGCAACATTTGAGCACTAGGACCCTTATCTGGCTAGATAAGTGTTTATCCTGCTAAAATCTAGCTGGGTAGGTATACCAGGCCCATCCTAAATTATTTGGCTAACTTATGGGCCGATACAGTAAAAAACGCGGGAGAGCGGGCGAGTGCCCGCTCTCCCAGCACGCGCACTGGACACTCTCCTGTGCGTGCGATACAGTAAATAAATTTATTTAAATTAGGCCCGGCGGTAAAAAGAGGCGCTAGGGACACTAGCGCGTCCCTAGCGCCTCTTTTCGGACAGGAGCGGCGGCTGTCAGCGGGTTTGACAGCCGTTCAATTTTGCTGGCACCTGTTCTCGAGCCCGCTGACAGCCACGGGTTCGGAAACCGGACGCCGGCAAAATTGAGCGTCCGGTTTTCAACCTGCGGGCCTATTTCAAAATTTATTTTTTTTTTTACTTTTTTAAACTTTCAGGACCTCCGACTTACTATCGCCATGATATTAAGTTGGAGGGTGCACAGAGAAATTAGTGCCTATCTTTGGGCCTGGCAGTGGTCATTTTTCAACATGGCGCCTGCTTGACCAAACCTTTGCCCCTGCTACGTGATGGGCCAGCTGGTGCCATTTTGAGAAAGAGAACCGTCCCTGGAACTATGCAGTATATTAAAAGGAGAAACAAATGACTTCATGATAAACAGAAATGTTTCACTGGTCCTGTTTGAGCAGGAATAAGTTCCCAGGATGTATGAGCTTGGACAGAGGAAGAGAGGTAGGGGGGGTGTATTGGAGGCAGGGCCGGATTTGCATTGCTGGCTCTCAGAGGCAGCGGGGGAGGAAGGGATGGCACGTGGGTGGGCGCCCCACCCTCAGGGTGTGGAGGTGGGGGGGATTTCCACTCCCAGCCACTTACCTTTCTGATCTCACGATGACAGCCAGCCGCGGCCTGCCCAAAGGCCCTGCCCACGGGGGTTTCCTCTTCCTATGGAAACCCATGTGAAAAACAGGGCCTTGGCTGCAGGCCCCCCCATGCTGAATTTCATCTCTTAGGTGGTTGCTGCTGCCGGATCGGGACGGCACCACTGTCGATGAGCGGTTCAGAAGCTGGCCAGGATAGAAGTATGCGGCAGCAACAACTCTCCAGCGCCTTTCAAAATGTGGTACTGGAGGCCTGGGTGCCTAGGCCTAACTCCAGGCACCCAGAAGTGTGCGCCATGATATCTGTGCACCTAAAGAAAAATGTGTTCTCTCTTCTGATCTCAGAAATGACTTTTCTTCTGTTTCTATTGTTTTTCATTTCAGTTGACTGGAATTATTCAGGACATGGTGGACGGTCAGCCAACTCTTAATCAAGTGCTGGAGGTGAGCAATGTGACTGTCAGTGCTTGGCAGCTTCTGAGTCTTTTTTTTTTTTTTGGAGACCTGCTTGGTGGGATTAAGACTTTTGTTGTCCTGTAATAACAAACAGAAGGCAGCACCGAATCCTTGGACTCCACCTTCCAATTGTCTCATTCACAGCTCTATCGCAGAGATCCTGCTAAGATTACCAATATTTTTGTAAACATTTTATTTGTAAGTTAGACAAACCAAAACCATTGTCTACCATATAGACAAAACTTTAAAGATAGTGTGCAATGTACCAGTAACTTGACTTATAAAGTCATTGGCTTGGGAAAATAGATTTTATGCAGATAGAAAGTAAAAGTCCCAAATTCAATCCTACTCTGAGCTTTTCCCCTTAAGATAGCAAGTTCTTGTTGCACATGTTAAGAAACTGAGAAATGTAAATGCCAGGTCCATATGAGCTACCTGACAAAAAGCAGCATCACTGTGCTCTCTGCTAGTGCACCTTGGTCCTGACTTATGGTGCCTTCTGCTGCTCTGCTACTGAGCCCTCGTTTAAGCCCATGAAAGAGAAATCAGAGCTGGCTCCATGCACCAGTGGCAATGCTGTATGCTGGCATGCAGGAGCCCTAGCTTCTGCTCCCCAGGCCATCAGGGGCTCTGAATGTCTCACTGGGGTGAGGGCAGTCCAGCCATTGTAGAACAGCAGCACCTATGGGTGGAGTTCAGGGCATGCATGCATCCTGGCTGCAAAGGGAGCCATGGTCTGCGGTCCCCTTGCAAGGACCATCACCGTGATTGTTGATTATAGTGGGGGAGGATGTGCCCTAATTTTGGAAAACCCTGGCACCTTAGCTTTGAAACTCCCCCTCTCCATTGGTACATGATAGGGTGCGTGGCTGCATCAGGCCAAAAGTAAAACCAAGCCAGAAACAATGAAGTGACCAGCAGAAGAGGTCGGGTCACATCTAAGGATAATTTTGTAAAAGTCTGCAAAACCATGCATGATTTACATCGGTTTTCCAAGCAAACATATGCACGTGTTTGCTTAGAAAATCAGCCCAGCCATACTACCCTGCACATGTTTAAATCTGCTGATTTGTTCCATGCATACATTTTGATGATGTAAAAGTGTGCACGCAAATCCAAACAATCTCTCGGAAGACTTCTGCTCAGTTGGGGTAAACGTGTGCATACATGCAATTTTATGGCAAAGCGTGCTTTTACCTGTGGAAATGGCTTTGCAGTAAATTGGGGGAGGTGTGCTGGATGCTGCCTGCGGGAGCAGAGCGTGTGCTGCGTGTGATAAGATCTGGACTGGTGCAGCCACAGGAGGCTGTGTGGGATAAGATCACAATTTTCTACCTGTGCAGATTACAAGAGCTTATCAGCGTTTGAAATGAGCGAGGCTCATCTCTGTTCCTGACTCCTTTCTTCTCTCGCCTTTCAGCGGGTCGATGAGTGGATGGGGAAGGAAGGCCTTTTAGATCCAAGTGTCAAGTCCATCTTCGTGACCTGTGGAGACTGGGATTTGAAACTCATGTGAGTACATGCAAAACAGGAAGAATGCGGTCCCAGATATCCAGACAACCTTTAGAAAATGACCTGCTGTCCTGTTCTTCCTACAGCCGCGTCATTCTTAACTAGGGCTAAATGCACCACTCATGGATATGCTGCTTAAATAAACCATCTCGAGGCAGTGTGCACGTAAAATGAAGAAGTCTGAAAGACTAACCACTCTTTTTTTAACCAGAGATTGACTGAGAGTAGCATGCAAATTTAACTTTATTCTGCAGGTCCGAGGCTGGCTTTCTGAGGGTAGTAATGAAACCAGTCCAGAGAACCTGTTTAATGTGCAGAATTGGATGCCAGGGTAACTTTCTCAAGTAGTTTGGGGGTCTGTAAAACCCCCCTGGGTAAAGGAGTGAAGCCTCCTGCAGCCTCCCGACAGTAAAAGAAGGTGAAAGCAGAGATTGTGCTGGAGCAGTAGCTCTGGAAGTTAGGCTTCCATAGAAGTCCTGGGGCCTGCATTTGTTTTTGGCATAGGGGATGGCAAGCAGAAAGAGTGGTGTTTTTTTTGTTTTGTTTTTTTTAAAGGAAAAGTACTGTATAGGTTCACAGCAGCTGCAGACACTGTCATCTTATGTCCTGTAACAGCTCTCTGTATAGGGTAGTCCAGGGAGAAGCACAATACCTTGTATCTTTAGTAAATTCGGAACAGCGAAAAAAATTCCTTCCTAACCCAAACGTGACTATCAACTCAAAATTGCTGAATTAGCACTTTTCTATAACAGGAAGTGCTATCATACCTACCAATATCTTTTTCTGTGCCCAGTTTTCTTTTGCATTGATTTACGTTTGCTTTCTAATTTACCTCTCTGTAATGTACTATAGACCCGTGGAGGTAGAAGAATCTTCACAAATAAGAAAATGCTTTGCTGCTGTACAGAGTCCTCCGTGTGATAAAGCAGGACCGGCCACTCCTTGACATGTCTATTGCCTAATTGACATTATTAGTTGTTAGTGCTTCTTGGGTTGTATTCTACAGTAAGATTTTTTCCTTTTTACATTTAAAGATAAGCAATGAAATAAGGAATACATAAAGCAAAAGTAAGGGATCATTGCTTTTAGGTTGTACTTTTCCTTACTGGAGGCCTGCAAGGTGTGATTGGGGACATGGCGAGGGACGAGAGGCTGCAGTGACAGCACTGATCCTCTCCCTGGGGGATGTGAGGCTGCAGTGACAGCACTGATCCTCTCCCTGGGGGATGTGAGGCTGCAGTGACAGTACTGGGCCTCTCCCTGGGGGATGTGAGGCTGCAGTGACAGCACTAATCCCTCTCCCTGGGGGATGTGAGGCTGCAGTGACAGCACTAATCCCTCTCCCTGGGGGATGTGAGGCTGCAGTGACAGTACTGGGCCTCTCCCTGGGGGATGTGAGGCTGCAGTGACAGCACTAATCCTCTCCCTGGGGGATGTGAGGCTGCAGTGACAGCACTGGGCTTCTCCCTGAGGGCTGCAGGGTGTGATTTGGGAGATGGTGGGGGATGTGAGGCTGCAGTGACAGCACTGATCCTCTCCCTGAGGGCTGCAGGGTGTGATTTGGGAGATGGTGAGGGATGTGAGACTGCAGTGACAGCACTGATCCTCTCCCTGGGGGATGTGAGGCTGCAGTGACAGCACCGATCCTCTCCCGGAGGGCTGCAGGGTGTGATTTGGGAGATGGTGAGGGATGTGAGACTGCAGTGACAGCACTGGGCCTCTCCCTGAGGGCTGCAGGGTGTGATTTGGGAGATGGTGGGGGATGTGAGGCTGCAGTGACAGCACTGATCCTCTCCCTGGGGGATGTGAGGCTGCAGTGACAGCACCGATCCTCTCCCGGAGGGCTGCAGGGTGTGATTTGGGAGATGGTGGGGGATGTGAGGCTGCAGTGACAGCACTGATCCTCTCCCTGAGGGCTGCAGGGTGTGATTTGGGAGATGGTGAGGGATGTGAGACTGCAGTGACAGCACTGGGCCTCTCCCTGAGGGCTGCAGGGTGTGATTTGGGAGATGGTGGGGGATGTGAGGCTGCAGTGACAGCACTGATCCCTCTCCCTGGGGGATGTGAGGCTGCAGTGACAGCACCGATCCTCTCCCGGAGGGCTGCAGGGTGTGATTTGGGAGATGGTGAGGAATGTGACACTGCAGTGACAGCACTGGGTCTTTCCCTGAGGGATGCAGGGTGTGATTTGGGAGATGGTGAGGAATGTGAGACTGCAGTGACAGCACTGGGTCTTTCCCTGAGGGATGCAGGGTGTGATTTGGGAGATGGTGAGGGATGTGAGGCTGCAGTGACAGCACTGGGCCTCTCCCTGAGGGATGCAGGGTGTGATTTGAGAGATGGTGGGGGATGTGAGGCTGCAGTGACAGCACTGGGCCTCTTCCTGAGGGATGTGAGGCTGCAGTGACAGCAGTGATCCTCACCCTGGGGGATGTGAGACTGCAGTGACAGCACTGGCCTAGCTTGTCCTATGTCAGAGCAGGAACAAAGCTTGCATCCTAATCATATTTGAGACCTTATTCATTAATTAAAAGTATTGAATATAAATGAAATATTAGTAGGCTTAATCAAAGCCTACTAATACTTATTTAAATTCAATACTTTGTTTTTTATTTTTGCAATTGGTAGCAGAAGGGAGCATTTCACACAATCCTTCCTTTCTCGTGTATCTTTCTTCGTTCTCTTTTACTTCTTTCATGTTTTCTCTTGGTACCTTCCTTCCTTCCTATTTTGCCTGGTTTTGTTTCTTCTCATCTGGATTGTTTTTGTAACTTCTTACCTGATTCCATGTAAATGGCCATGATTTCACTTGCTGTCTTTTTCAAGTAAAACCCCCCCCCAAGTTCCTAACCCCCTGTTCAATGTACTTTCGCTGTTTAGTTCGATGTAAACAGAAATGATGATTCGACGAATACCGGTCCATAAAAGTGTTTAAATAAATAAGGATTGTGGAGGGGAATAAAAGGGGGAGAGCCCTGGGACTGGATGGCTTGTTTGTGGATGGAAGCTGTGTCTCCAGAGCTATTAGTCAGCAGTGCCAGAATTTGTGGTTAGCATGTTAGAGGGGTTAGAGTCTGTGATGAGGGTGTATGGGGGGGTCAGGCTATCTCTCATCAGTCCAACAGCAGGATGCAGGCTGTCCAGGCTTTTGCACGGACTACCACATGTTTGATTAGCTACTTGTTGGTAAGAGGTTGTATGCACCCAATGTAAACAGCTCCTGGGTCTCAGAGAACGAGTCTGATCTCTGGAGGCGTTGAGACCGACACAGATAAGAGCATAAAACTATATCCTGTTTCCAACAGTGGCCAAGCCCAGGTTACAAGTTCCTGGCAGAATCCCAAGGGGTAGAGAGATTTCAAGCTACTTATCTTAAGAATACGCAGTGGATATCTGCAACTCTTCCTTAATAATGGTTTCCTACTGGAGCTGTCCAAACCGTTTTTAAATCCAGCTCCACTAATAGCTTTCACCATATCCTCTGGCAATGATTTCCGGAGCTTAATTATGTACGGAGTAAAAAATATTTTTCTCTTGTTAGTTTTAAATGTATTACCTAGTAACTTCATTGTGTGTCCCCTAGTCTTTGCATTTCTCCGAGGATAAGCCTCACACATGGGCTGACATCATTGGATGGAGCCCGGCACGGAAAACTTACGTCAAACTTTGACTGAGCCTTATCGAGCAGGCTCAGCATGCATTATACTACGTGCATATGCGGGGTCCCCTTCAGTCTCTTCTTTTCTGTGGAAGAGACTGTTTAGCAATCGGGTGAAAGCCTCACTTTTTCTGACTTTTGGCCTCTTTTGGAAAACTTTGGTTTCATGAGAATTTTCTTTGCTGCCTCGCGTGGTTGATGCGGGGTCCCTCCCCCAGTTCTCCTTTTAATGTCCTAGTTAGGGCTTTTGACTGTTAACAGTAAGTTTATTTTTGCTTCGATACCCCTGGGGTGGCAGTGTGTTTGGTGCCTGTCAGCCATCCACAGAAACTGCCATTGATTTGAACATCACATCCCTTTTATTTTGTGATGGCATTTTGACCTTGGGATTTAAGTGATGCCTCCCCCCCCGGTGGATGAGGACCAAGTGTATCCCAGACCCCCATGATAGATGTGTCCTCTGTCTTGGAGTATCACATGTCATCCGGGGTTGCAGCAGGTGTATCCAGATGACCCCTAAGGGACATAAGATCGGCTTGATAAGATGGCGCGCCTCTTCGAGTTGGAGAAGACTGAGCCATCAGCATCAGAGGCATTGGCACCAAGGGACCTCGGAGCCACACCGATGGTCACTGAGCCATCGACATCGGCGGGCTCATTGGATTCGTCGACGCCAGACACCTGCTATCATCTGGCTTCTCTAGGTCGAGAATTGTCTGGTTCCTCATCATCGACCTCTGCACTGGAGAAGGATCATGTTCAGCATTGAGGGAAGCTGAAGAACCATTGGTCCCCTTTAATGAACAGTGCCAGGCACGGGGACGCACCAGCTTTGTCTGTGATGCCCCCCCAAAGTGACTCCATAGTGAGGAGAACCAGTCCTCCATCAATGCTGGGGATGCACCACAGACTCAATCGGTCACGATGTGAGCCACCGATCCTCCTTTCAGTTCTGTAGAGGATCTGGTCACACCTCCTCTGTCCCTGTCTTGGCCTTGGCGATGTTCAAGGAGAAACCGGAGAGGCGTGTGCAGCTGGCCGTTGAGAAGACGATGTGAGGCATTGGGGCTGCTGCTGCAGTCTCTGCATACACTCATTGGCGTGTTACCGACCCAGCCAGCATCTGTTATCGGAACTGCATCGGTGTCCTGCAGAGCACTGCTGCCTCCCCCTGCTGATCTGGTCATAGTTGCTGGTTCCCAAACTGGCAGAGGCACCGGGGCCTGTGGCCTCATGTTTAGCTCCATTATCACATTCTCCATGCAGCCAGGTACATAGCCCTGCACACCATCCTGTGGAACAGGACCCATGACCACATCTGAACCACTTTCTGGCACAGGAGGTATGATCCTGTACCTCTCTGCTTGTTGACGTACCACATTGCCACTTGGTTGTTGGTTTGGATCAAGACAGTCGATATCTGAAGGCCCACAGATCTTACCTGAACACCCGGAGCTCCAGGAAATTGATTTGATAGAGTCGTTCCCGAGAGGATCAGAGACCCTGAATGGTGAGCCCATCCACATGAGCTCCCCAACCCAGGATGGACACATCCATGGTTAGGACATTTTGGGTAGGAGGACTTTGAATCACTACAACAGGATGGTATTCACCCCAGCGTTCTGAAGGAACTGAAATTTGAAATTACAGGCCTGTTCAATCTGTAACCTATCATTATAAACAGTCACAATACCTGAAAACCGGAGGGTGGCCAGTGTAATGCAGCTTTCTAAAAAAGAGCTCCAGGGATGATCCAGGAAACTATAGACCGGTGAGCCTGGGCAAAATAGCAGAAGCTGCTATTAAAAACAAAATTACTGACCATATGGATAGACATGGCCTAGCGGGGAAGAGGCAATATGGATTTAGCAAAAGACATCTTGCCTTAGCACTCTACTGGATTGCTGTGAAGGTGGTGTGCCAGTCAGTATGGTGTATCTGGATTTTCAGAAGGCATTTGATATAGAAACATAGAAACATAGAAATGACGGCAGAAGAAGACCAAATGGCCCATCTAGTCTGCCCAGCAAGCTTCACACATATTTTCTCTCATACTTATCTGTTTCTCTTAGCTCTTGGTTCTATTTCCCTTCCATCCCCACCTTTAATGTAGAGAGCAGTGATGGAGCTGCATCCAAGTGAAATATCTAGCTTGATTAGTTTGGGGTAGTAGCCGCCGCAATAAGCAAGCTGCACCCATGCTTATTTGTTTTACCCAGACTATGTTATTAGCCCTTATTGGTTGTTTTTCTTCTCCCCTGCCGTTGAAGCAGGGAGCTATGCTGGATATGCGTGACGTATAAGTCTTCTCCCATGCCGTTGAAGCAGAGAGCCATGCTGGATGTGCATCGAAAGTGAAGTATCAGGCCCATTTGGTTTGGGGTAGTAACCGCCGTAACAAGCCAGCTACTCCCCTCTTTGTGAGTGTGAATCCTTTTTTCCACATTTCCTCTTGCTGTTGAAGCTTAGAGCGATGTTGGAGTCACTCCTGTGTATGTTTATTTAATAAGGGTATTGACTCCAGGCAGTAGCCATCATTCTGGCGAGTCACCCACTCTTCATTGGCAGCCTCTTGACTTTATGGATCCACAGTGTTTATCCCACGCCCCTTTGAAGTCCTTCACAGTTCTGGTCTTCACCACATCCTCCGGAAGGGCATTCCAGGCATCCACCACCCTCTCCGTGAAGAAATACTTCCTGACATTGGTTCTGAATCTTCCTCCCTGGAGCTTCAAATCGTGACCCCTGGTTCTGCTGATTTTTTTCCTTAGGAAAAGGTTTGTCGTTGTCTTTTGATCATTAACACCTTTCAAGTATCTGAAAGTCTGTATCATATCACCTCTGCTCCTCCTTTCCTCCAGGGTGTACATATTTAGATTCTTCAATCTCTCCTCGTACGTCATCCGATGAAGATCCTCCACCTTCCTGGTCGCCCTTCTCTGTACCGCCTCCATCTTGTCTTTGTCTTTTTGAAGGTACGGTCTCCAGAACTGAACACAGTACTCCAGGTGAGGCCTCACCAAGGACCTGTACAAGGGAATAATCACTTCCCTTTTCTTACTCGATATTCCTCTCTCTATGCAGCCCAGCATTCTTCTGGCTTTAGCTATCGCCTTGTCGCATTGTTTCGCCGACTTCAGATCATTAGACACCATCACCCCAAGGTCCCTCTCCTGCTCCGTGCACATCAGCCTTTCCCCCCCCATTGAATACAGTTCATTTGGATTTCCACTCCCCATATGCATGACTTTGCACTTCTTGGCATTGAATCTCAGCTGCCATATCTTCGACCACTCTTCCAGTTTCCTTAGATCCCGTCTCATTCTCTCCACTCCTTCCGGCGTGTCCACTCTGTTGCAGATCTTAGTGTCATCCGCAAAAAGACAAACCTTACCTTCTATCCCGTCCGCAATGTCGCTCACAAAGATATTGAACAGGACCGGTCCCAACACCGATCCTTGCGGTACACCACTTAAAACCGCTCTCTCTTCAGAGAAGGTTCCATTTACCATCACACATTGTCTTCTGTCCGTCAACCAATTTGCAATCCAGGTCACCACCTCGGCACTCACTCCCAAGCTATCAAAGTCTCATGATAAAGTCTCATGATAAAGTCTCATGATAAAGTCTCATGAGAGACTCCTCAGGGGACACTCCATGAAACTAACAACCAGCAGATTTTAAATCGCAGCTCACAATCAGGCTGTGGAATTAGTTACCAAAGGGCATGGTGACTACCTTACCGAGTTTGGAAAAGTCCTTAACACATTATTAGCCAGGGAGACTAAGGAAAGCTGCTGCTATCCATGGAATTAGATCTGCTGTTTGGGATCTGTCAAAGACAGACTTCTGATCTGAGGCAGCGCTGCATGGCAATCAGATGTATTTCATCTTTTAGTGTGAGTTTCATCACACTTGATCAGGTAATAAGCTTTTTGGGGTCCACAGGTGAGAGACTTGTGTGCCCTAATTAATTCCCCATGTAGCAACCGCTGAAATGGTTGCAGGTGCCTGCAGTAGGCATGTGAAGACTGACTGATGGGATCTCTCATTGTTTTCTAGGGCGTGCAGAAGTTGCGAGTGAGACTTAAGCTGTCAGTGCTGACGTTGCTTCTTCCTGTCATTTCCCCCTCACTGGCAGTGCTCTGGCTCACTCCTGAAATGATGAAGTTTGCATGTATTTGGACGTATTGCCAAATGCTACTTAGCACAGTGGAATTGAGTGTCCTTTCTGACTTCACAGAGGGTGAGAGTATCCTGTCGGTGCAGCCAGCGCTCCGTACTGGAGCCCCAGGGATTTGATATCTGGCATGGATTGCTCCTGTTTTGGGATTCAGGACAGTGGTCCTAGACTGATATGAAGAATGCAAGCCTGATCTCAGGATTTGGTGGTACTCAGGCCCTTTACCTGTCTCCTGTACCTGCCTTGCTGGACTGTAAACTGGCCGCTGCAACATTGCTTTCCGCTTTGATGGCAGCGGTGGTGGGGGCGAAAGAGGAATTGGATTCAGACGACAAGCAACCCGGGCTCTGACTTTTATGGTCTGGGGTACTGATATGGAGAAATAAGGAAAAAACACAGGACTGCATCCTCGGCCAAATCCATAAGCAAAGCACATCAAACAGCACACTCTGAATTTTCAAGAAGGCTCCTCACCCAGTAAAAAAAAATGTTGCTAGCAGTAATTTTATTTTTTTAATGGATTATCTTAAGCTTGGGGGATAACTGCGTGGAACAGCAGTTACTACCCTTAAGAGAAACGTGGGGGTAACCTGCGCGGTGCAGCAGATGCCAGCATACAGAGCTTGCTGGGCAGACTGGATGGACCATGTGGCCCTTTTCTGCCGTCACTACTGTGTTAGATTAGAGGCAGAAATATCCTACCCTTGGTGTTCTGCTTAGGGGCCACTGGAAAAGAAATGCTAAGGTTCTGGGGGTGATTCCTGGGGGGGGGGGAGCATGAGAATGCGAGCCAGGAGGGCAGCCTGTCACACGTGATTTATGTGATTAACTTGACGACGGACAGCCTCTTGAGGAGCAGCAGCTTGCCTCTTTGAAGGGTCTCCTGACAAGCCAGAACATAAAGCCTGCCGCTCGTGTCACACGGCCGCCTCCACACATACGAGTCGCTCATTATGTGATACCTATAAATTCCCCCCATAAACCGTGAAAAGAAAGGAGAGCATGCACATGGTGCCGGAGACAGAGCCCTTGGCATCTTATTTCCTGGCATGTTGACAGAGCTGGGTCTAATGAGGACCAACTACTGGAATTTGACTTAGATTTCTCACTTGCAATTTTTATTTTATTAACCCAAGAAAACAGGAACGGTGACATTGTTGAAGGGGGAAGAAGGGAGAGGCTGGATATTCATAGATGCCGTTACTGGCCTGTGATAAGCTCTCCCTGCAGTACAGGACAGCATCACTGATGGATGCAGCAGGACGGGACTTGCTTGTATAGTGCACTCAGATCTTGTCAGGCTGTCAATCCGAGGACTTCTCCGTGCCTCGACTTTCTGTCCTGACTTCTGTTTTGAGTGTTCATTAAGAAGCAGAGTGCTCGCTCATTAAATGCGTCTCTGGATGAATCCTGACCCCCTGGCATGCTTGGTGCCAAGAGTGGGTAAAGTCTGAGCCCTAGTGCGTTTGGTACTGGGGCTGGATCCTCTGTGCTTAGTGGTCTTACTGGTCACGGAGAGAAAACCAAATTAATTTGCTAAGGAGAAAGTACTTGCTTAGAAGTTTTTTTTGTTGTTGTATATTTTAAGTGAGTGGTAAATGGCAAATGGTGGTATTTTAATACTGTGATAAAACACAGCGGCCCAGTCTGAAATGTTTATGGCAAGCAGTGTTTGTCTCTGATGCACATTAGCGAAGCCCCATCTGTAAATTATGCCATTGCGTTAATTTTATTTTGCCCATTATATGTCATCTTGGGCAGCTTGTGCTGCAGAGTTGGCAATTTGTTAAGAGCAAATCAGTGGAAGCTGCTTTCAGATATTATTTATCTTTCAAGGCTATTTTTGGAGTGGCTCTTTCTGCTGGCGAAGGTTAAAGGGGAAACGTTCCCCCCTCTGAGTGCCGTGCAGACTGTCCACGGGGCTCGGGCGAGTTCCCCTGGGAGCAGCCACGTTTGGGACCCGTTCTTGCCCATGTTTTGGGATCCAGTGTGATGACATCCAGCGTATGGACCTGTCTGTTCCGGTGAGTGTTAGACAATTTGGAGCAGCTTTTACAGAAAGTTCCAGCTCGAGTCTCGCTGCGACTGCTGTTCTTCAGGTCAGCTTGCCATATTGTGCTGCACCTGTCCATGTGGCGTTAGATGAAAGTGGCCACGTCATCCGCGTTGTGAGGGGACCTTGCAGTGAGGTGGAAGCGAAAGCTGAGTAGGTTCTTCCCTGTAATGCTCTCAGGTGTTCTGCACGCGGCTGCCCAAGTCTCTGCCTCCTCTCGCTGTTTCGATTCAGGGAAAGGACTTCTCCTGTGGATGGCCACCCTGCCCCTGTGGCTTGTGATCGGATAGCACGGGGCGGTGTACATCCAGAAGAGAAAACCTAAGAGGTGTACGGTGATAAATTTTAAAAAGGGAAATCCCCCTTGTAGTTTATAAAGGCTTTTGTACACCTGTGACAGATCGGCCTCACGGTGCCTGAATTCTCACAAGCTAAGCAGGCATGGGAGACCACCAGGGGACACAGAGAGCTGCAGAAAGCAGTTTGGCATATTTTAGGAAACCTTTCTCCCTCTAAACCAGTACTGACCCAGTGCCCCAGTATGATGACAGGGGGGACACTCGGCGTTTGGGGCTGACAGCTGCCTCTTCCCACAATCACCTGGGGTGCTGTTTAGCCTGGCAGTGGTCCTGCCAGCGCTGACACAGTGTCCCAGCGCGTTGGTAGGGGCGCTTTTCCTATTGAGCCAGTGCTCAGTGCCGTGCTTTGAAAGAGACATTAAATCAATATTCTGAACTCATTGGAGGTCGCCTGATAACCTAGCACATCTGTGAGCAGCAAGTCCTGGCTGCTGTGTGCTGCCTCCTCACGTTTGAACGGTAAGGAGCAGCCTTCTGGCAAGGGTGGTGGGGCGAATCTTTCTGACTGCAGAAGCTGAAGGTGCAGTAAAACTTCAGAGCCAAGGTCTGAGGGCTGGCATTGCCAATAGGAGCTGAACTTCCTTGCTGCTGCAGGCAAGTGACAAACGAGAGGCTTCTCTTGGGGGCGTCGCCTTTTGCTGTTCAGTGTAAGTAAAAATTTAGAGGATAGCAGGAATAGGGCAGGTTCCTGTTATAATATCTGTAGTTAAAGAGTGACACTGGTATAAGATTTAAAAAAAATTTTAATTTAACAAGGCAGCTCGAAAACCTCCAGCTGGAAAAATAAAAAGGCTGGTAACAGGAGCAGGGAGGAAGCTGTGAAGCTGCTGGTCCCTGACAGCTGTTTCCTAGCCCCATTCTCTGCCTCAGGCAGCCCGAGGCGGCCTGTCTCTTTTGTTAAGAGTGACAGCAGTGTGACACAGGGAAAATAATTACTAACAAATCAGGAAGGTGACTGCAAACAGCTTGCTGTCTTCAGAGATGCGTCGGGGAGCATTAGAGCAGAGCTGAGGGAGCTGTCTGCTTATCCCCTCCTGCCCAGGGTGCGCGAGGTCTGCTCGAATAGAACACGGGATGTCCTATATATGTGGGCACCATCATCCTATGCTTTAAACTACTCATTTTGTTTTCACCTGATGAAGGGATTGTAGCTCTTAAATGATGGTCGAGAATGTATCACATTAGTCCATAGATGTAATGTGGGGAGCTAACTGGAAGGATACAGGTGACAGATACGTGCCCCAGGGCTTCAGCTCTTCTACACAGGCAACGCTGGTAATCTCCCGGAGCAGCCGCATACAAGCACATCAGTGTGTCTGTGGGGCTTTGTCCAAACCTTTCCTTCTGTATTGCAAACGAAGACCTGGGAGTCCAAACCCAGCTCTGCCACTAATTCTCTGACTGACCTTGGGTTGCTTTATCTCCCTGTGCCTCAGTTCTAATCCCAGCTCTGTCACTGTGATCTTTGGCAGGTCGCTTTATCTTCCTGCGACTGGGTTCTAGTCCTGGCTCTGTCACTTTATCTCCCAGCTACATTTGGGTAGATGTAATGGTCAGCACTGACCCATCTTCTCTTCCCTTGTTGGTAGACTTTCTACCCTAGAGGTTTCTCTTCTGCTATCTCAGTACATACATCTGGATCCTAATAGGGGCTATGTAGATGCTCGGTTTTTCTCTTTCTTTCTTTCCATTAGTCTCACTGCTTGATCTTCCCTGGATCCTTTCTCCACCTTGATGTCCAGTGCACACCCTTTCCTCTCTTCTCCCTGCCAGGGCTCGCTGTAGGTGCTTCAGGTTATTGATGTGGGCTCCAGAAGTCATTGCAACTATCTTTTCCATTGGTCCAGGGCAAGAATACTTGGCGCCCTGGGCAAACCTTCGGTCATGCGTCTTCCTCCCCCCAACTTCTCTGTGGCAGCTCCAGCACCGCGCTTCCTCCTACCAGTGGCCAGTGGCTCCTTTCTTTGATGGTACTGGCTATGGCACAGTGCCCCTTTGGGCCTCGCGCTGATGGAATTTTGCTGCCCCCAAGATTTTGGCGCTCTAGGCAAGCTCCCACCGGCCCTGCATTTGTATCATGTATTTTGTCTGAAATAAAATAACAAGGAAGGGGAGGACCAAGATGGCTTCCATGTGCCTTTTTGGTCAATGTTCAAATTCTGTTTCATTGGTTTGCCAGCGACAAGCAGGCATGTATTAGCCATTACATGTGGGTGATGTCATCCAGTGGTGTTTACATGGACTCAGCTCTCTTCTGAGCTCCGTAATCTTTTTATCCAAGCTACCTCACGGATGTTTGTCCCTGTCTCCCAATTAGTTTTTCAACTTTGGCCTTGTGCCTTGTAACTGCCTCGTTGCTTTTCTGTTTTCCTGCTGCTGCCTCAGCAGCCCTTCAAGCAGAACTTTTCAGCTCTTAAAAAAAAAAAAGTCTGGCGATTCTGTTTTTACTAGAGTTCTCGGGCCTAAAAATTAATTTTTCAAAATTCGAAGCAGCATCCCTCAATGCATTGACTCAAAACCAGTGGGTAGGAGATTTCCCTTTTCTCATTTAACTTACTTGGCTGTACTAATTCCATCTAAGTTATCCAATTTGTATAAATTGAATATTGTATTGCTAATAGATCATTTTAGCTTACAGCACCAAGTTTGGATGGCTTTACCCCTTTAGCTATTCGGAAGAAGTGCCTTGTTTAAAATGGTACTCTCAGATCACGTGGTGTAGTGAGAGAGGAAGGGTGTCATTTTTCTCTCTCAAGCTCATCCCCATCTGGCTAAATTTCTGGCAATTAAAGCTATAAACAGACAAGGGAAGGATTCTTTTATCATTGTCTTTGTATTTACCCTGGGTATGTGGATCCATCTGGCTGAAAAGGAAAAAGAGAAGTCTAACTCAGGAGAATCCGAGATGGCGGATGCATGCGCCAGCACGGAGTAGGGAGAACAGTGGCGATCCCTGAACTAAAATCTGCAGGAACCGGAGCTCAAAAGAAGCTTTGATAAGCTGGAAGAAGTTTTAGCGAAGCAGTCTGGATCGGAATGTCAGTTTGTAGCGGTATCTTCATCAAACAAAATCTGAGGTAACTGAACACAAGGCTCTCTTCAACAAACATGAGCAGCTGGAAGACCTAGAGAAATCTCACCACAGTAATTTACAATTTATTGGTTTACAAGAGCTTTTTGAGTGAGCGGGAGTTGTCTGGTTTCTTGGAGTCATGGTGTTACGCTTTACCGGGGAGCCTTGAGAGGCTTCGGCAATCTGTTACGCCTTACTGAGGTCAAGCGTTACTGGGAGCTCTCCAGCAGAAACAAGGAGAGTGTGTGCCCTTTATGGTGAAACCATCCAAGTCTGAGAGGCTTAAACAAGCAAGGAAGTCCTTGGAACTTGGAGTAGGCGTGATGACTTGGAAGCAGACACAACGACTTGGGGACGGGGTCAGACAAGACGAGGACTTGGAACTTTAGGAGCAAGGAAGAGTCCAGGCAGTGCTCAGCAAAGAACCACCGGCAGGCGACTCCAGCCACCACGGAACTGGATGTGGCTGACTGGAGACAAGGTCCGGGGCAAGCGGCTGAACCCAAGAAAGGACTCACGACACAGTTCGGGAAGGTAGCAAGCCAAAGGCCCTCCGGAGAAGTTGGCTGCAGGAGAAAAGAAGCAACAAGGCAAGCAATGTCCCTCAGGCGGACCCACGGAGCTGGTCACGGATCACACTGTTCCTCTACGCACCCTACACAGCCGGACAGCTGGTCACGGACCACGAGGGGAGCGGAACAGGCAAACCTCGGCGCCTCTTGGAGACATCAGGAATCACGAACATTTGGAGAAGACATCAAGGAATTTGGACATCACGAAGTGGAACTGAAGACATCACGGAACTGGAACATCCATGGATGAAAATCAGAAATGCCAGGCAGGAGCTGGAGACAGGAAGTCCTTGAGAGAACAAGCCCCTTGCCCAAGCAAAGCCTGAATGCAGAGGAAGTTCTTTTGTAGCCCAGGAACAAGGCAACTCCCTGGGCGGAGTTCAAATGGGCCACACCTGGCTGGCCCTATAACTGAGGAGAAGTGCTGCGGGCCGGCCTCTAGAGAGAAGGGCGTGGCCCAAACCAGGAAGTCCATGCAGAGCAGAGCAGGCCCCAGGCATCGAAGGCCTCCCAGGCCCTGGAGCAAATCCTGGACAGTTTGTAGGCGAGACCTCTGCTTCAGAGCGGCCTCCAGGAAAGAGGTAAGAGGCTTCCTGTAGCAGCTACAGGAGGGTTCATAACACATGGCTTCCTCATGAGCTGGGTATGTCCGATCTACATGGAAAGCGTTGTATCGAGAGGGCACACCGGTTAGACCCTTGTAGAGACAACATAAACAGACTGCGTGCAGTTATCGCCAGGGTGGAAATCATGCAAATGATCAGGGCAGGGAAATAGCTGCATTATAATGGGAAGAAAATCCTTGTTTTCCAAGATTATTCCGCAAAATTATTTGCAACCCTGTGCTCTAAGCGTTTTTCAATGGGAATCTGCTCAGCATTACTGTATCCAGCTAAGTTATGAGTGGCACATGCTGATGAACTAAAATGGTTCCAATAGTTATCAGAAGCAAAGCGATTCGTGAAGGGGGTTGGAAGTTAAAACAAGTACTGGCTTGCAAAGGGTGGATGGCTAAGATGGCTTATCATTGTGGTCCCTTGCTGTTATGGTTAAGTGGTGTTTGGGTGGATTCTTGGGTACTGTGGCAGATGACCAGGCCCACAGGGAGGAGCCCCGTGGGGAGCCACAATACTGGGCTAGACTCAGGACGCACAAACACAGAATTTGATCTTTTATTGTACAGCTTGATAAATACCACCAGAGGTGGCAGTAGTGAGGTAGTCTGAATGTAGCAGTCTCGGAACCCTTGGCAGAGGGGACCCTTCTCACCCCGTTGGTATAGGGGAATTCCAGTGCAGGTTTCCCAGCAAGGCAATGCTGTAGATGAGACAGACTGTTAGTTAGATTACTCACTAGATGGTAGCTGTAGGTATGCGATTCCACCAGGCTGAAGTAGATGGTACTGGCACCGAGGCAGGGAGAGCAAGCCCTCGAGGAGCGAGTACCTGATCCCTGTAAGGCACCTGAAATAAAGCAGAGGGCCCCCGAGGAGCGGGTACCCAGGTTAGACAATACCCCGAAGGGCAGAGAGAGAGCTTCCAGCGGCAGCACGGAAGCGGCAGAGTAGCTTAGACAGGACGAATCCGAGTCTTTGCTAACTCAGTGAGCTAGCAATTGAGTACAGGCTATATACCTGGATGGCGTGATGTCACTTGAGGGGGACGCCCCCGAGGTTCGCGCCAATGCTGGAATAAAGATGAGGGTCGCGTGTGTACCCTAGTAGGCTCTTGGGAGGAGCATGGCGGGAGGCAGCACCATAGCCGTTCCGGGGACGCTGGAGAGGGCGGCTTGCAGACACGGTGGTAGCCATTTTCCCAAGGTAAGCGGGAGGAGCCGTGAACAAAGTGAGGCAAACGGGGCGAAGCCGTCTAGGACTGGACGCAACACTTGCCTTCTCTGTCCAATGTGAAAGAATGCACACTTCATTTTTCTGAAGAATGACATATAGCGTGTATCTTTGCTGGAAGTGAATAGCAGTTGGACATTTAATTTTTTAAATAACTTTTCTTCTCTCTTCTGTTTTCATGTTTGGCCCTCTGCATTGCTTTGGGTGTTAATGCAAATATAATGTTGGACTTAGATTTGCAGCTGTCTAAGCAATTGTCGATGCAATGTCCCTTGCTTATGAGATGATTTTTCACAGATTTTTTTTTCTTTTTATTAATGCTTGGTGGAGACCTTGCGGGGAGAAGGAAGGGGTGTGTGTGTGTGTGTGTGAGGCTATGCACATAACATGTGATCACCATAAAGGGAAATTTAGTAGTAGCCTAGTGGTCAGAGCAATGGACCCTGAACCAGGGAAGCCAGGGTTTAGTTCCCACTCAGGCATTGCTCAAGGCAAAAATAAGTGCGATGAATAACCTTTTCCCAGATACTGTTGATGCAGTTCTAACATTGCTTTCTGCTTCAGCGGCAAGGCATAACTGGGAATTGGATTCAAACACCAATCAACGAGGACCCTGTCTTTTACTGTGTGGGAAACTGATAAGCATGGGGTAACCGGCAGGGCGCAGCAGATATTATTTTTTATTTAGATTTTTATATTCCGCTTTTTGCCACTTCAAAGTGTATCAGAGCAGATTACATTCAGGTACTGTAGGTATTTCCCTATCCCCTCAGGGCTCACAATCTAAGCTTGTACCCGAGGCAATGGAGGATAAAGTGACTTGCCCAAGGTCACAAGGAGCGGCAGTGGGCCTTGAACCCTGGTCTCCTGGTTCGTAGCTGCTCTAACCACTAGGCTACTCCCATTTCCATAAGCTTACTGGGCAGACTGGCTGGACCATTTGATCCTTTTCTGCCTACATTTCTAAGTTTCTGTGAAGATGCGGGAGGGAGGGTAGAGATGTTTGGTGGGGGGAGGGCTGATGGCTTCTTGAGTTTTCTGTCCCCTTACTGCTGAAGGAAGAAAGTCTTTGAGATGATTGCTGGGAGGGGGCCTAGGCTAGTGCTAGTGCTGCTTTATTGTTTCAGTTTGATGGTTTGACAGATGTCTCAGATGAGTGTTAAGATATTGTTCTGGAATGTTTATAGGATTAACTCTGCTTTCAAGAGAACAGAATTGCTCACGGCTTTGAGAAAAATGCAGGCAGATATAGTTTTTCTGCAAGAGACTCATTTGAGTGATGTAGAATACCAAAAATTGAAGAGAAGGTGGGTAGGAGAGGTTGTTTGCTTCAGCTACCACTAGATCTTCTGGAGAAGCTATTTTAATTCATAAAAATCTTCCTTTAATAATTAAGCAAGAAATTGGGGATCGCTGAATTATACCGGAAACCCTTAGTACTTTGTAACATCCTTGCTCCAAGTAATTACGACCACTCCTTTTTTGAGGAGATTTATAAACATCCTATTTTCCATTTGGAAGATGGTTTGGTAGTGGGTGGAGATTTTAATCTAGTTTGAGACCTAGTCCTGGATAGATCTCTTCATTCTCGATGTGAGAGTATACAAGTGGATAGGGGGATTGCATTCTTGGAGGAGAGATTGAGTTTGGTAGACTCTTGGAAACTTTTACATCTTCTAGAAAGAGATTTTACTCACACATCGAGGGAGCACTCTTCTCAGTCTAGGATTGATTTCATATTAGTCTCAAGTCACTGCCTGTGGTATGGGCAATATTACATTATCAGACCACACTCTGACTTGGATTCATATTATTAGAGGTGATGGAGATCAAATGAGTCACTTATGGAGAGTCCTGTACTTCTTGGTGACTGATTCACAATTTCAAGATTTTCTCAAATCTTAGTGGGTGGAGAATGAACATGTCAATGCTGTAAATGAGGATGACCCTGTTCTATTTTGATACACTGCCAAGGCAGTATTAAGGGAAGAAATAATTTCTTATGTAGCAAACAGGAAGTAAGATTTGGATAAAAGATTAATGACTTTGGAAAGTCAACTTAAGAAAGCAAAACATCTTGTAAATTCCAACACATGTTAATAAAGAGGCATATTTAGCACTGCAAGTAGCTCTGAATTCTCTAGTACATCAAAGAGCCGTAAAAAGTATTGCTTTATTAAAAGTTAAAACTTTATCAACAAGGAAATTAAACTGATGAATTAATGGCGAACTTAATTAAAACTAATTCCGGTCCTCTATTTATTGCTACGCTTAAAACTTGAAAGTGGACTCCTGTGAACTCTATTGTTTCAATTTTAAAGACCTATGAAGATATATATTCATCCAAAGGCTGTAATGTGGAAAAATGCAAAGCTTTTTTTTTTTTTTTTTTTGGATAAGGTCAGGTTTCCTAAATTTACAGAGTAAACTTTCACTTGGTTAAACAGGCCATTCAGCCTAGAGGATATAATGGGAGGGATTTGGAAAGCGAAACTTTTAGAAGCTCCAGGTCCTGATGGTTACAATGCTGAATTTTATAAGTTATTAATAGAAAATGTGTCACAGCCACTTAGTTTTGAATATCAATCTCTGTTAGATAAGGGGGAATATCTATATGTTGTGAATGTAGCTGAAATTATGGTAATACCTAAACCAGGGAAGGACCCCACTTTACCTGCTTAATATCACCCTATTTCCTTATTACATTTTGGTAAAAAAATTATTGGCCAAAATGCTGCTGGTGGTTCTTTTGCCTAAGATTATCGCAACAGGACAGGTTGGCTTTGTCCATCGGAGATATGTTTTGATGAATGTGCATCTATTACTGACTGCCATGCACTTAAGTAACAATAGACAGATTCCCTACTTGACAGTTAGTTTTGATGCCGAAAAGGCATTTGATAGTGTCAAATGGCCATATTTGTTTTATGTTTTAGAATGTATGGTGTTGGAAAGTCATTTTTATCAGGCGATACAACTGTTATATAAGAACCCAAAAACAACTGTAATAGCCAATGGTATTCGTTCTGAGCTATTTTCTATAGGGAGGGGTACGAGGCAGGGCTGTCCCTTGTCCCCACTACTGTTTTTGCTTTCCCTGGAACTGTTGTTGTGTTACATCCAAATGTCTTAAGCGAAAGAGAGATGCAATTGGGCATACAAGAGTTCAAATATGCGGCTCTTGCTGATGAGATGTTGATATTTCTTACTACCCCCAAATCATCTTTGGCGGCTGTGATGCATGTATTTATGAAGTTTGGGGAACATTCAGGTTTTAAATTAAACATGGACAAATTGGGTATATAACAGATCTATTTGTTAATTTATGTGGAGAACGAGCATTGACGACCCCTCTCAATTTGAACGATGTGTTGCATGCCCCATATAGTAAATTGCCAGGAGGTTGGTACATGGTTTATTTTGATAGCTCCTATCAAGTGGGCCTGGGCAAGATTGACCATGTATTTTTAAAGGTCCTCAGTTTGTTTACCACTTTTATTGAATCAGGGGAACCTAGATTTTACTCCCAGAAATAAGACTGATTTCCGATATTGGCAATCGAAGGGTATAATCCATTTGCACCATGTGTTGGACAAAGAGGGAAAGCTTTTGTCTCTTTCGGAGTTGAAAAATCTGTATGCTTTTGAATGATTTTTTTTTTCTTATACCCAATTGATACATTATGTAAGCTTCTTACCAATAGAAGCTTTGGACTCTTTAGAGGTTTTAGAATCTTTGGAAGTTGTTGTTAAAACATGAAGAGGCTCGGAAGTTTCCATCATCTATTATCTGTAAAGGTCTACATAAATTTGTTCCAGAGTTTGACTTCGCTGTCTCTGTGACTCGTTGGACCAGTGAGAGCTGTTTTAACATTTCAGAGCAAATATTAAAATCTTATTATAAACATATTAAGGAGCTGTCTTCAATTGTGGACATTAGAGAGCTGCAATATAAGTTTTTGCGAAGAGAATATAACTCCCAAGTGCAGGCCTTTAAAGCTGGCATCTCACAAAGTTTTTCGTCAAATGTAACACAGAGGAAGGAATTCTGATTCAGTATTTTTGGACTTGAGAGTCGACCTACTCTTTTTGGGCTAAGCTTGCAACTTATCTCTCCAAAATATTGGGTTATGATATTGTGAGGCTTCCTAAGGCAATGTTATTTGGACAGTTTCCTCTGAGGGCATTTAAGAGTAAGGGAGATGGACATTTTACTAGAAAGGCCTGTGTTTTAGGCAAAATGTCTATCCTCGTCGGTTGGAGAGAGACTGAAGCGCCATCTTTTTGGCAGTGAAGGAATTCTTTGCATAGCACGATGCAGATGGAAAGCATACTTCAAATGCAACTTTCAAGCGACGGGTGATGTTTATGGCTGGCTGGGAAAAGTATATTCAGATTTTACAACCAAGAACAAGAAGTTTGGTATTAAAACACTGGTTCTTAGGCTGCTTTCATTACCTTGATGTTGCTTCCAATTTGGAAACAGGTTTTTGTGGATCTTGGGAATGTTTGAGAACTATGTGGAATGGGTGGGGGAGAGGCGAGGGATGGTGACTCTGAAACTGGGGTAAAAATGTTCTAATACACTCTGGCTGAAACAAAGTTAACTTTCACAATATATAAAGTATGGTACAAAATTAGAGGTAAGTATATAATCAATTTCAATAAACCTTAACTAAGATAAAAAATAGTTTATTCATAATAATAGACTGGCAAGCATATAAATAATTTTTCAACCATATGCGCTCATCTATTTATACAGAATTTCATCAATTAATCAATTGCTTAAATAATCCACCCCAATAAACATATTCATACACATGCACACACATGAAGCACTTCCTCAGACATCAATTCCATATACACTAATAAAAAGATAAAAAAAAGTTTCAAATTATAAAAAAAACCCCCACATACAATATAGAAGGGCTTCTAACCTTCAAATATTTATTTATTTATTTATTTATTTAAAGGCTTTTATATACCGGAGTTCATGCACTTGTGCATACCACTTCGGTTTACACAGAACAAGGAACAGAAAATTACATCAAACAGATTGAACAATTAAACAAATATACAATTACATCCAACAATTGGGTATAAATAACATGGCTAACTTAGTAGGAACTTAGAGTTTGAGGTAAAGGAGAGAAATAGTACCAAGTGGTAACAGAACAATGTTAATGGCTAAATAATAAATATAAATAGTAAATACAAATTCTTATAATAAATACAGGTGTTTACAGATTACAGTCTTCATGAAAAGTTTACGTCTACAGAATAGGGTTAAGTAAATAAGAACTGGCGGTTATTTCTATAGGAGTGAAGACTTCAAAAACTGAGGTTACATCTGGATTAAGAGGTATTGGTGTAGCATGCTCCAATATTTAATGATTTGGAATTGTGAGACCAAGGATAAAATTAGGAGTTGTTTGATATGATTATAAAAGCGAGAAAGATTCAAGTTCTGGGATGTGGTTCTGAGCTAGACCTTTAAGTGTAGGCTTTTGTAAAGAGCCAGGTCTTGAGTTTCTTTTTGAATGTTCGAGTACACGTTTCGAGGCGAATGTCCGTGGGGAGGGCATTCCAATGAAGGGGGCTGGCAGTCGAGAATGCACGTTTCTTGAGTGAGGACTTGGCTGAAGGTACGTGTAAGGTGCCTAAGTATCTGTTTCTGATTGGTCTTGAAGACTCGTGTAGGCGAAGTGGAAGGCTTAGATCTAGCGACGTTTGTGAATGGATGTTCTTGTGTGTTATAGTTAGCACTTTGAAAATGATTCTGGATCTGATGGGGAGCCAGTGTAAGTGTTTTAGTATGGGTGTTATGTGTTCACTTCTGCTGGTGTTAGTAAGAATCCTTGCGGCGGAGTTCTGCAACATTTGTAGAGGTTTTGTGGTTATGGTTGGAAGGTCTATAAGCAGAGAGTTGCAGTAATCGATCTTGGAAAATAGTATTGTTTGGAGGACTGTTCTGAAGTCCTGAAAATGCAGGAGAGGTTTCAGCTTTTTCAGAATATGTAGTTTATAATAGCATTCTTTCGTTGTGTTCTTGACAAATTCTTTGAGGTTCAGCCTTTTGTCTAAGGTGACCCCCAGGTCTCTTACTTGAGTGGAATTGATCATTGGTGATGAGGTTAGGTTGTTGGTAGGCTGAAGGTTCTCATCTGGAGTGATAAGCAAAAGTTCTGTTTTGTTTATCACTCCAGATGAGAACCTTCTCATCTTCATATCACAAATATGAAGAAAAATGTCAACATTTCAAAAGAATCTGACAAAGATTTCTAACATTCAAAAAAGGAAAGAGTAAACTTTACTCTTAATCCCAGGTTCAAAAGGACTTCCAGCAAAAACTTCAGAAATCCAACAGAGGAGTAAAGAAAAGACCTCACTTTCAATCCCGACTAGGGCCCAAGTTTCGCCTTATATGTAAGTAAGACTGCTTCAGGGGAACTAGAAAGTACAAGCAAAAGAGAGAATTCAAGAAGCAGATCTAACCTCATAAGTACAATAACCCCATTTATCCACATAATCTACTTACCACTAGCAATGTCTGTTCTTAAACTTCCTGCCCAATGTTTATATAGACATAGATTGTCTGAATCAAACACTCCTACCCGACTTCCACACCGGCATTGACTAAAAAAGAAAAGCAAAAACGCTATACACAAAAATACCTTTCTACCACGTTCACATGGGCATGTCAGATTCAGATGTTTGTAGGGAATGTAAAATTGGTAGAAGAGCACTAACTCATAATTTTCTTATCTCACTGTTTATTTGCTTTTTGGTTTGATGTTTTATCTGCTTTTTCCTCTAGAAACTTTCAGTTGAGAGTCATCAAAAAAATGTATTACCTTGATAAATCACAACTCATATAGAAAGAAATTTTAAGAAAAAAGGTTTCTATCCCCAAAACTTGAAATGTAAGTTCCAAAAAGGTATTTCTTATATCTTGAAACTGTCTGCACAGCTCAGGATAAACATACCGTATATCTTTTCAGCAAGAAAAGGGAGAAGCCTATTCTGGAAAAAAAAAAAAAGCTCATCGCCTAGTTTCCGTCCACTTCTAAAGCACCAGTTACTATCAATGCCTTTCTAATAGAAGACTCTTCCTGAGTTGTTTCCTATAAAGTATTTATTTAGCTTTTCTTATATTCTGCCAGTATCCACGCCTGTTCAATGTGGAGAAATAGAAACCAGCATGCTTATGTAAAGGAATATTCTGATGTGGAGTCTTGACTTTTTCAACATCATTTCATATGGAGTCACTAAATTCTTTCTAGGAAAATTTAGAAAATGTAAATTCTATATCTGGAATTTATTCTCAAGAGCTACTAACCTAGAAGAAAGAAGAAGATGGTCTTTATCAAACCAGTGTTCAGAAATCTGAGCAAAAATAGTTGTTAGCTGCGCAGCATGACTTTCTATGCCAGTGCTGTGATTATCAAGTTTAATGGAAAATGTACACAATTGAGACCCAGCCCTCTAATAGAGATTGATAGTAACTTTGATTAAACAACTCTGGTCTCTCAGTAGACCACTCTTCACCTGGTGGTTTCCCCACTCTGCAACCCTCAGCTTGAGGTTCCCCACACGTAATGGCTAATTCATGCCTGCTTGATAACTGAGAAAGCAAGTTTGCTTACCTGTGAATAGAGCGCTCTGTAGACAGCCAGAATACCTTCCGGAAACGTCAAACTACTTCGCTAAAGCTTAAGCTCTGGAAGACCCTCAGAAGCATAGGTGTCGGTATACGTGCAGGACCTCCCACACTTGCTCAGTAAAGTTTTACTGAGCTCTGACCTGGGTGTTAAGAGCCTGTGTGCTGAATTTCAGAGCACAGTTTTAACACATAGGTAAACATCCCAATGCATCGGGAGTTAGAATGTACGTATACTGAGTCAATATGCACGATCAGCCCGGGAGGGCGCACAGAGGAGTCCATCTTTCGTTGTGCTCCCAATGTAGGGACACATCTTTTCTTGAGCTTCTAGCCGGCTATCTGGCTGCAGTTACACTTAAGAAAATAAACGCACTGTTGAGCCACCGCCGTTTGTTCTTACGGGTAGGGGAGGAGCCCTGGTGGCGGCCTTAGAAACTTTCCTCCTCCTCTGAGCTGAGTGCATATATTTTTAAACGCACATTTTGTGCAGGTAAAACTCCTTTCCGCATTGGGAGTAATGTGTACCTGCAACAATCTTTCTCCCGAGTGTGGGCCTGTGAGAACTGGGTCCATCAGATCATCCTGCTGTCTATTGAGAACCCTCTTTACAGCTAAGCAAACTGAAAGTCTTGATTTGGTTCAGTAAAA
The DNA here is from genome assembly GCF_901001135.1 of Rhinatrema bivittatum. NCBI lineage: Eukaryota > Metazoa > Chordata > Amphibia > Gymnophiona > Rhinatrematidae > Rhinatrema > Rhinatrema bivittatum. Next base: position 121,583,677 of record NC_042624.1, read on the forward strand.
GTTACGGAATAGGCTATTTTTTTCTTTCTTATTAGTGATAAAAATAACAGATCAATACAGTGATAAACCATTATTTTTTCTCGATGGATGTTATCAGTTCTGGCAAATGCTCCCTCCCTCCCTCCTTCCTTCTTGAAGGGTTTCTGGGCCTGTCACATCTGTGACTAATGTCACGGGAGTGCCTGGGAGGCTCCAGAAGGCAGCATCCTCTGCCCTGCTAGAATATGCATAAAGGGAGCGGGTGACAGCAGCACTGACCCCTGGGGTCATACAGTCTGCCTGCAGATTATTAGCATTGTGCTGGAGCATTCAGGTTTCCATTGTTTTCCTGCAGAGCTCATCTTGCTGGCTTTTCTCCTGCAGTGCAAATGCCCTCCTCTTCAGGAATTCATGCTATGGTTTGAGCTCAGCTTCTCGCCTAATCGGAGGGATTTTCTTTTTCAGGGTTCTAAAGCTCTTGATCTGCCCTACCAGGGTTCTCGTGATGACCTTTCAACCTTCTGTTTGGAAAGATCCATTCCAGCACAGCCTGGGGGTGGGGAGAGATTCCTATTTAATAAATGTAAACCAGAAAAAAAAAGGGGGGGGGGGGAACAAGTTTAAAGCTGCTGATTCACCGATAAGATGGCGGCATGAAGTCTTGTGCGATTCGGAGGAAGTAGCAGCCGGGTTTTTATAGAGTTCCCCCTCTCCTATCCTCAGGCATTTTCAGAAGCCATAGACATCCGGTAAATCGCCTTTCTGAAACTTTGCCCACCTTATATGGGGATTGCTGGGATCAGAAGCGCACGTCCTTGTACCTGTGGGATAAGAGGCGGGCTTGAGTGGAGGAAGGCAGCAACGTGCAAAGTATTTCTGGGAAGAAGCAGCTACAGTTCTCCATAGGGATCTTCTCTGATGCAAAGCCCGCAGGGAAAATGTACAACAAGGCACACACATTAAGAAAGGTGGAAGGAAGGTCAAACCATTGTAAGCATGGCTAAAAAGAGATTATTTCAGCCCAAAAGATCGTCATTCACAAATTGGAAGAAGGATCCATCAGAAGAAAACAGAATAGAGCATAAGCATTGGCAAGTTAAATGTAAGACATTGATAAGGCAGGCTGAGAGAGAATTTGAAAAGAAGTTGGCCGTAGAGACAAAAACTCATAATAAAAACATTTTTAAATTTAGCCAAAGCAGAAAGCCTGCGAAGGAGTCGGTTGGACCCGTAGATGATCGAGGGGTTAAAGGGGCACATAGGGAAGATAAGGCCATTGCGGAAAGATTACACTTTTGCTTCGGTGTTGACTGAAGAGGATGTTGGGGAGATACCAGTTCCGGAAAAGGTTTTCATGGGTGATGATTCAGATGGACTGAACCAAATCACGGTGAACCTGGATGATGATGTAGGCCTGATTGACAAACTGAAGAGTAGTAAATCACATGGACTGGATGGTATACACCCCAGAGTTCTGAAGGAACTAAAAAATGACATTTCAGACCTATTTCAGTTAATTTGTAACTTATCATTAAAATCATACGATGTACCCGAAGACTGGAAGGTGGCCAATGTAACCCTGATATTTTAAGAGCTCCAGGGGTGATCCATGAGCCTATAGACCGGTGAGGCTGACTTCAGTGCTCGGAAGAATCGTGGAAACTGTTAAAAAGAATAAAATCACAAAACATTTAGATAGACATGGTTTGATGGGACACAGCCAGCATGGATTTACCCAAGGGAAATCTTGCCTTACAAATCTCCTACATTTTTTTTGAAGGGGTGAATAAACATGTGGACAGAGGTGAACCAGCTATACTAACTGCACTAACCACATCCTCTGGCAACAAATTCCAGAGTTTAATTGTGCGTTGAGTGAAAAAGAACTTTCTCCGATTAGTTTTAAATGTGCCCCATGCTAACTTCATGGAGTGCCCCCTAGTCCTTCTATTATCCGAAAGAGTAAATAACCAATTCACATTTACCCGTTCCATCATATCCCTCCTCAGCTGTCTCTTCTCCAAGCTGAAAAGTCCTAACCTCTTTAGCCTTTCCTCATAGGGGAGCTGTTCCATTCCCCTTATCATTTTGGTAGCCTTTCTCTGTACCTTCTCCATCGCAATTCTATCTTTTTTGAGATGCGGCGACCAGAATTGTACACAGTATTCAAGGTGTGGTCTCACCATGGAGCGATACAGAGGCATTATGACATTTTCCATTTTATTCACCATTCCCTTTCTAATAATTCCTAACATTCTGTTTGCTTTGACTGCCGCAGCACACTGAGCCGACGATTTCAATGTGTTATCCACTATGACACCTAGATCTCTTTCTTGGGTTGTAGCACCTAATATGGAACCCAACATTGTGTAATTATAGCATGGCTTATTTTTCCCTATATGCATCACCTTGCACTTATCCACATTAAATTTCATCTGCCATTTCGATGCCCAATTTTCCAGTCTCACAAGGTCTTCCTGCAATTTATCACAATCTGCTTGTGATTTAACTACTCTGAACATTTTTGTATCATCTGCAAATTTGATTACCTCACTAGTCGTATTTCTTTCCAGATCATTTATAAATATATTGAACAGTAAGGGTCCCAATACAGATCCCTGAGGCACTCCACTGTCCACTCCCTTCCACTGAGAAAATTGCCCATTTAATCCTACTCTCTGTTTCCAGTCTTTTAGCCAGTTTGTAATCCACGAAAGGACATCGCCACCTATCCCATGACTTTTTACTTTTCCTAGAAGCCTCTCATGAGGAACTTTGTCAAACGCCTTCTGAAAATCCAAGTACACTACATCTACCGGTTCACCTTTATCCACATGTTTATTAACTCCTTCAAAAAAGTGAAGCAGATTTGTGAGGCAAGACTTGCCTTGGGTAAAGCCATCATTAAACTCTGTCTTTCTATATGTCTACAAAATCATGAAAGGACCTGAACAGGTTAATGTAAATTGGCTATTTACTCTCTCAGATAATAGAAGGGCTAGGGGGGCACTCCATGAAGTTAGCAAGTAGCACATTTAAAACAAATCAAAGAACATTTTTTCACTCCGTGTATATTTAAGCTCTGGAATTCGTTGCCAGAGGATGTGGTTACAGCATTAGTGTAACGGGGTTTAAAAAAAGTTTAGATAAGTTCCTAAAGGAAAAATCCATAAATTGCTATTAATTAATAAGCATTAGTAGCTTGAAATTTATTTAATGTTTGGGTACTTGCCAGGTACTTGTGACTTGGATTGGCCACTGTTGAAACAGGATGCTGGGCTTGATGGACCCTTGGTCTGACCCAGTATGGCATATCTTATGTGTATGTTATGTTATGTTTTGATGTCATTTATAGGCACTGCTAATGGAAACTGTTTCTGGATTTGCATTTGCCAGCAGCAAGTGATGTGCTGGGCATAGCAGGCACCCTGCTTTTCTGCTGTTTCGGGGCGGTCTGGAGCTGTGAGCTTGCACTCTACAAAACAGTAACTGATCTCATGACAGGAATTGGTTGCATACTCATCGGTGGCAGTTAAGCAAGCATTGTAGATTTGCTTTCGGTTGCATTTTATTCTCATGAGTTATTTTGACTATAATACCTTTTCTAATCATCTCATTGGCCCAGGTTCTTCATGAGACATAAAACAGATGATGATAGAGACTCCTAATTGGTTTATTGACCCATTAATTAACCACGTGATGGGCCACAATATATGTTTTGAAATCATGAACCAGCTACAGATCTCGTCCTTCCCCTCCTCCCCCCAAGATCTTCATGGTTTGACCCACTGGGCTAGTTTAAATGATGGTTATGAGGGGCTTTGGAGAATGGTCTGAGTGAGGCTGCCCACGGTGAGGAAGAGGAGAGGTGGTAGGGTTGACGTTGGTGTGTCCTTCGTGACTTGTAAACCTCCTATGCTCCAGTCTCCCCCTGGAAGGCTTTCATTGGGTGTGGGGCTCTGGAGAAGTCCCCAGGATGGAGTAGAGCTGAAATTCATTAGCGCTCCCTGACAGCAGACGGCAGGGCCTCCCTGCTCTCGCTGTCATGTTCTCGTCTCGCACGCCGCTCTGATATTTCAAGCTGATGTGGCTCTTCTAGATTTCTTGTGCTGTGACAAGTTGAAAAATAAAAATAATAATAATAAAGAAAAGAGCAGGCATCCCCTGTCACGCTGATATTTCAGAATGCGCCGTCTCTGTGACCCCTGCGTGGAGACGAGCGGCGGCCCCGGCAGCCTGCCTGGAGTGGGGAATGTTTTGTGCACTCAACCTTGGAGAATACAAATCGCAGTGCAACCCAAACCTGGCTGGGGAGGAGGCTGCTCGCTCCCTCCCCGGAGAAGAATCCCAACTGGGTTTAGTATTCTGGCCTCCAGGTCTCGGCATGAAATTGTCCCAGTCAGTCCGTTTACTTCTTCTCAGTATCCTGCTGAGCTGACTAAACCTCAAAACCTTTCCGCTAGTTTTATTTTCTGCACTGGTTGCAAATTTGCCGAGCAGCAGCGTTTCTCTGAGGCAGTGGGCCCCGATCGCTGCAGTCCCATAGAAACACGCGTGCATAGTGTGCGCTATATAGGGCCCTGGCAGGCTGGGTGCAGCTCCTGGTTTTGCCTTCTCAGCGTCCCCCACTTCCTGTCTGGCTGAAATAGCATTTGGAGGATTCTGGTCATGGACTGTTAATGATCCTGTGGGCCACGTTTGCCCCAGCAGCCACTCCCTGCTCATGAAATACAAACCTCAAACACAGAAGTAACTTAAAAGCTCCGTCCGTTCCCCTTATGAGCACGCTCTGCAGCCTTGTCACGGAGGCATAAAGAAGCAAGGACCCCTTCAGATTGTCAAAAATGCAAATCTTTTTGATTATTAAAAAAAAATACAAAGGTAGACGTGTCTACATTTATAAATGGACAACGTCTTGGCCTTGGACTGTGCTAGTGACCGTGTGTGCTGACTTTGTGTCCTGCCTGGGACTTTCCCCCAAGCTGCTGAGCATCCTCCAAGGGGTCCCACTGAGGCAGGATTGCAGGGCAGTTTCTTAAGCCACTGTTTTTCTAGAACAAGCTTGTCTTCTATTATCAAGCTAGCATTTTACCAAAAAGTTGGATATTTGCATCTTTATTAGTTTGGAGTAAACAGAGAGAAACGGAAGTTGGGGAGGAGAAACGGGGGTTTACTGAACGGGGAACTCCAGTCCTCGAGTGCAACAAACAGGCCAGGCTTTCAGGAGATCCACAATGAATATGCATGAGAGAGATTTGCATATACTGAGTCTCCATGGCATGCAAATCTCTCCCACGCATGTTCATTGTGGATGTGCTGAAAACCTGGCCTGTTTGTGGCACTCGAGGCCTGGAGTTGGCCATCACTGCCCTAGGAGCCGCAGTCATCCAGTGCCACACACCAGAGAAGCAGATGTATTGTACTGCTCCTCTTCTCCAGGAAAACTAAAAAAGTGCCCCTGTCTTCCTCTTGTTTTAAGTGAGAGGGGGTGGCAGAGGAGCTGCTGCGAGAGCGTTCTCACTTGGTAACGTTTCCATTCTGGATTCAAGGGAGGAGGCGCTGGCCTCATGGTTACAGCACCAGGAAAGCCAGGGTTCAGATCGCACTTCAGTTCCTTGTAACTTTGCACAAGTCAATTTATCCCCCTTTCCCTCTGCTCTCATTTAGATTGTAAGCTCTTTGGGGAAGCGACCTATCACCATTGGACAGTGCTGTGTGCTTCAGTAGTGCTATAGAAAGAGTCAACATCGAGCACTAACAGAACTCATAGGAACCACACAAAAGTGGCCAGCTTTAAATTCCACATTAAAATGGGATGTTCGTCACCATGTTGCTGCAGAAATTGTGATGCTGTAGGTTGGAAATCATTTGTGAACTGATCCTCCTGTCCTTTTTATATCTCTCTATGTAAAATATACCCAGTACAGCAAACCACATTCAGGTACTTAGAGTCCCTGCTCCACGGCGCTTCAATAAGAAGTGACTTGCCCAGTGTCACCCAGCACCATGCTCTAACCATTAGGCCACCCGCCTGCCCCATCTTGCCCAGTGTCACCCAGCACCATGCTCTAACCATTAGGCCACCCGCCTGCCCCATCTTATCACCCCCCAGCTGCAGCAATAAACATAGCAGGATCCACTTCAGTTCCTCCTGGCAGTCTTGGCCCCACTCGTACCCTGGTAGAGGACGCGGTGTTGTCATAGGCAGACTGTGGGCCTTGAAACTGAGCACATGCTTCTCCCAGGTCACTTCAGCTGCTGATTCGGGTATGTTCCAAAACCTCAGCCCCTCCTACAGAAATGCAGGGAAAGCATTTGTGTCTGCTCTGTTGGATGAGGATATTATTTATTCATTGCAAGGATTTATAGCTCACTCTTCTACCAGAGAACAAGGAGTGAGGTACAAGGTTATCAAGTGGTTAATATCTGTAAGACAGAAAAATAAAATGCAATATTTTTATGTGCCATGTACCTATCAGGTGTCAAAGCACTGGCAGATATTCCTAGTTAGTTACCTTCGGCTTGGGGGGGGGGGGGGCAAAGTTTGGTCTGGTCAGTTATCTGCCTAATAGTGATTAATGCAGTGCCAGCACGCAAGAGAACGCATGCCATATGGTAGATCCTCTGTATCTGCTTTTACCTTTCTCTGTTTTGTAACAGACATAAGCGGCGGGAAGGCACATGCCAACAGCTTCTAAAGCTGACTCGATGACGGTGCTTTGTGTTGCCATGGTCAGCTGGGGCTGCAGAGGCAGCACTCACAGCTCCCAGATGAGGGAGGGAGTCATTGTTACTGTGCAGTGGCGACACCTAGTGGCCAGATTTAAGGCACAGCACTGCAGGGTCCCAGAAGGAGCCCTGGTGCATGGCCCTCCAGCCCCAAGACAGTCATTGCAGTGACTGCACTATAGTAAGCTAGGAGGGAATAAAATAGAGGAAAAATCCCCAGGTAGTTGCGAAGGAAAGCTCTCAGGGTGCCAGATCGAAGCCCAGAGATGCAGGAAGAAAAACTGACAGATCAAACTTGCTGTTCTGGCAGCGTCTCCCAGCCAGTCTACTCCATATGCTGCATGGCTGCTTTGCCCATGTGATTGGAAGCTTTTTGGTAAATACTTAAAAACTCAGACAACACATTTCTATTGGGTTATCCATAAGAGAGCAGAGGACATCCTGAATCTGATCAGAAGGTGAGAACTCTGTTATTGTCAGTTAATGAAATCTACCTACCTACCGAGGCAGGTTTAGGAAAAAAATAGTTTGTGTGCATTAGAGCTGCATGACCTGATTGCTGAGACTGGAATCTGTTTCCTATTGGCCAATTGGTTAACAGCTGAGGAATCTTTTATTACTTTGCTTTAATATATATATATATTTTTTTATAAATCTCTTATTCCTCAATGCTCGGGCAGGTCAGTCCCAACGAGTGGGATATGCACCTCTGTCAGCGGATGGAGACGGTGCAAAAGCTGACATCACGGCTATTTAGTTCTGCCCTGACAGCCCGCCAGTATTCTCCATCTCCAGCAGATGGTGGACGTGCATTTCCTTTCGGGGAATTGCCTGTGAGTAAAAAAAAGAAAAGTTTGAAAGGAGTTATCGGAAAGACACAATGTCTATATAGTGCTGCTTGCCTCCTGAGGTGATGCCGTGCGGTCCCTCCCTCAGTAGAGGGCCTTCAGTCTGGTAGCCTTGACTGGCGTAGACCTAAATTCGAATTAGCAGTTGCAGGCCGAGAGAGGCTCGGCAGTGAATGCTTTAACCCTCCCCCCATAGCCGGGACCCATTCCTGCTCTCAGGCAGGAGAAGGGTCTATTTCCTCGATGTTCAGCTGTCCCACTCACATCTCTGGGGAGTTTTGTGAGGTGAGGAGATAATGCAGGCATGGCGGGTTGAGCAGCTGTTTGTCTATGCCCCGCTCCCAAGCTTCTTCTATTTTGGCGTGTAGTAGGCCATGGGGTTGTTTTGCACGTTTTTTGCTGCAGGCCGTCTGTGCATGCCTGCGCATCCATGTGGCATCCTTTCTTGTCTGTATGTCCAGTTTGGCTGTTCTTCCTTCTGGATGCACATCTTCTGAAGCTAGCTTAGGCATCTGTATTGGACGTCCAGTTGGGACAGGTGGCTTAGGCATGTGAGCTTAGATGCACATTTTTTGTGCGTCCATATTGGGCATGGTTTATATGCATGAGTAAACTTGTCGCCAGCCTTTATTGGTCTGCACACTTACAGTATGGTGCCTGTTGCATATCCAGCATAACTCTCTGCTTCAACAGCAGGGGGAATGAAGAAAAGTGGATCTATATACAGACATCAACCAACAAGGACTGAATTACATAGTCTGGATAAACAAATAAGTATGGGTATAGCTTGCTTATTGCGGCGGTTACTATCCCTAACTAATTAAGCTAGATATTTCACTTAGATGCAGCTCCAACGCTGCTCTCTACATTAATGGTGGGGGTGGAAGGGAAATAGAACCAGAAGGTTACTAAAAGCCAAGAGTAACAGATAAATATGAGAGAGAAAAAAAAAAAAGTGCGAAACTTGCAGGGCAGACTGGATGGGCCGTTTGGTCTTCTTCTGCCATCATTTCTATGTTTCTAAAAGAGCCTATTTATTTGTGCTGTGTGCCACTTCAGGACCATTCAGTCGGAGCTTTCTTTAAGCCTGTGTCAGTGCTGCCTGGATGCTTGGGGAGATTTACCTCCTTCTGATTTTGCCGGCGATGGTCCATCTCCTCGGTCTGAGGGGAGTTGGGACCAAGGGAGACACAGCAGAGTTGTTCTCTCCCTTGATTGATCCACGGGTTGAGTCCTCAGGGGACATTGGCTCTCAGGATGTCAGATTCTGGCCAATGTGGCTTGGAATGGACCCATCCTCCTTTTCCTGGGTAGAATTCTTCCAGGGATTGCAGACTTTTCTACATGGTCGGTCTTCTGAATTGACAGTACCTACTAAGGTAGTTCCGTGCACTCCAAGTGCTCCTCTGCCTGTCTCCATGCTCAAGCGCCATGGTGCAGTGTGGTCTGACAGATCTCGAATGCAGGTGGATTATGATGATACCGATGATGATGTCGGTGGCTCTCCTAATGAGGAAGGGGACAATTCCCCCAGATTTGTAACCATATTGAACTCTTCTCTCTTTCTTTCAGAGAGATTAGTTGCCGGGTTTGATCTCTCAGACCTTGGTAATGCAGAAGAAGGATCCTATTTTGGTCACCCTGCACAAAGATTCTTGCAGGTTTATACCCCTGGATCCGCAGGCCAGAGAGCAGTTACGTTTCCCTAGGGTGGATGCCTTGGTGTGTTCTGTCATGAAACGTACCACCATCCCTTAGAGGGAGGTGTGGCATTGAAGGATGCTCAGGATAGGAGGATTGAGGCTGTCCTAAAGCAAGCATTTGAGTCAGTGACAATGAACTTGCAAATTGTTTCATGTTGTGCCTTGGTAGCTTGGGCTACCTTGCGTCTTTATCAAGAATCTGGTGGCACTGGGTCTGATCTTGGACCAGTGATAGAAGCGGGGGCCTGCCTTTTTGGCTGATGTGGACTGTGATTTGGTACGCATGGCTGCCAGAGGAGCTGCTTCAGTTATTGCGGCCAGGCGGCAGCTGTGGCTGCGCAACTGGTCTGCAGATATTATTTCATAGTCCAACCTTACTAAGCTGCACATCAAAGGCAGTGAATTGGAAAAAATGGCAAGTAAATGGGGAAAGACCCAGGTTCTTCGATTGCCAGAGGACAAGAAATCTATTGTCCAGTCTTTTTGGGCGACTGGCTGCTCTCGAGACTCCTGGCATTTTTGGCCTTATGGGGAGGTTCTTCCCAGAGATCCTGTCCCTTCCACAGGTCTCATTCCTTTTGCCCCTTAGGACCTTGAAATTATGTGGGCTCTAAAGGTGGAGCCCCTCGGTCTTCCCAATGAAGATTTAGGGACTCAGCTGGTGGTATAGGAGATAGGTGTTCACCTATTATATTTTTATCACAGGTGGGTCCAGATTACTTCTTATCAATGGTTTCTTGAAGTGATTTGGGACATGTATGCTCTAGAATTTCTTTGCATTACTCCAGATGTTTTCAGGGTCTGTCCATGCAACTCCCCTTAGAAGAGGGTAGAAGTAGAAGCGACATTATGGCGGCAGTTGAATCTAAAAGCGGTGATTCTCATTCCCGAATCGCAGCGAAATATGGGCTGTTATTCCATTTATTTTGTCATGTTCAAGACGGAAGGGTCATTTCAGCCCAAACTGGATCTCAAAGATGTCAACCAACATTTACAAGACACGCATTTCAGGATGGAAATGGTACACTCTGACATATAATAGCTGTTAAAGCAGGGGAGTATCTGGCGTCTCTGGATCTGACAGAGGCATATCTGCATATTCCCATTTGGCAGGAGCATCGGCGGTTCCTCCAATGTGCTATCCTGGATCATTACCAGTTTCAGGCCTTTCCTTTTGGACTAACCACAGGGCCCAGGATCTTTTCCAAAGGTCATGGTGGTGGTAACGGTGGGCATTATAGTTCACCCGTATCTGGACAACTGGTTGATTTGAGCCAAGACAGTGGAGGTCTTCGTCCTTCCCGCTACAGGAACAAGGCTGGGTGGTGAATCTGGCGAAGAGCAGTTTGCAGCCATCTCAGATCCTGGAGCATCTCGGGGTTCAATTTGATACAAGGCAGCGCAGAGTGTTTTTGCCGGAGACTCGGATCCATTATTGATGCTGCGAGTTCAGTCCTTGCGGAACTCTGTTTGTCCGACTGAGTGGGCTTATCTGTGGATCCTGGAATTGTTAGCTGCCGCTTTAGAAGTGGTTTCCTGGGTGAGGGCACAAATGCGCCCTCTTCAGCGCAAGTTGCTCTCCCGATGGAGTCTGCATTGGCTGAACTATGCAGTGAGGCTGCTCCTTCCGTTAGTGGTGGGATCCCAGTTGGACTAGTGGTTATACTCTGATCATCTCAGGAAGGGAATTTCCCTGACAAAGTCAGATTGGTTGGTACTCATAACAGATGCGAGCCTCCAGGGTGGGGGGGGCTCACTGTGAGGAGTTAGAGGTGCAAGGTTGCTGGAATGCAGCAGAGCAGCAATGCAACATCAATAAACTGGAGGCACGAGCAGTTTAGTTGGCGTGCCTCTGGTTCACAGAGTGCCTAGAGGTTCAGGCGATCCAGATAATGTCCAACAATGCGACGGTGGCTCACATCAATTATCAAGGTGGAACCAAGAGTCAACAGGTGTCGGAGGAGATAGATGTGCTCATGGTGTAGATGGAGCAGCCATCTCCTAAGCATATCCGCCTCTCACATTGCTGGAAAGGACAATATCAGAGCTAATTTCCTCAGCAGGAAAAACTTGGACCAAGGAGAGAATGGGAGCTGGTGGATGAGGCCTTTCAGCTCCTGGTGAACCACTGGGGCCTACCGGAACTAGACGTGTTGGCGACCTTCAACAACGCAAAGGTTCCATTCTAATGACCATTCACACTCTAATACACAGTGCTTCCTCTGTTTGGCTATGTTCTTCACTACATCCTTACCAACCTCCTCGTCATTTACACTCAGCAGATAAAAACTTGTCTTCAAGTCCCAACCGTTAAAACTGCAAGATTAGACTTAACCCGCAACCCTGCTTTCTCAGTCGCAGGTCCCAGACTATGGAACTCTCTACCTAATTTCATCTGTCAATATACCACAAAACACGAATTCAAAAAAGCCATAAAAATCTATCTATTCTCCCAAGCCTTCCCCGACCCACAAATATAAACCACCCCCATCTCAACTCCTCAGGTGAATCATCACCTCTTCCCACTCCTTTATACTAACCTTCCATCCTTACCGTGTTTGTTTTCTCTGTCATTTTATATTTGTTCATTTACTTGTATTTTATCAATGAAGTATGTTTTAAACTGTAAAACGCTTAGATCTACTGTTGTCTGTATAGGTGGTATATAAAAATGTTTAAGTCATTATGGCAGCCTATGTGGCTGCTGAGGTTGCCTTACTGAAACAGATTGGACCGCATTGCACGAGGGCTTAGGCAGTACCATGGGTGGAATTTCGTTTGTTGTCATGGTCATTTTTCGCACACCTTTTCCAAGCATTATTGCTTGTATGTACAGGCTAGGGAGGACGCTGTGACTGGACCGCTGGCAGCCTCCTGGCCTTTTTGGGATTAGCTTTGGTACATCCCAGTTGTCGGGATTGATCTGCCCAAACGCTGAGGAAAGAGAAATGACTACTTACCTGGTAATTTCCTTTTCTGTAATGAGGGCAGCTCAATCCCATACCCGCCCTTGGCTGTCCAGGTTTACTGCTTGGTTAGCCTCTCTCCGGGCGAGCTGTGCAGGCTATGATTCCCGGGCTTTGTGGAATACTGGTAAGTGAGTTCTCTAGTCCTTAGTTTACTTGATATGTTCCTTCTTTTGGCTGAGCTCAGTGTTCCTGTTGGTTTTGAAACATGAATGGTTGGCTATTGATGATAATGTTCAAGTATAATCAGTTTGTCCACAGTTTGGCTTTTCCAGAGAATAATGTTGGGCTAATCTCTGGGTGGGACCATATTGCCGTGACATCAGCTTTTGCTCTGTCTCCATCTGCTGGCAGAGGTTCATGACCCTTTCATTGGGAATGACTTGCCCTTACTAGAGGGAAGAAACTGATCATGACAGTAGTAATTTCTCCTTTTGGATGACAGATGTGGCATTTCCTGATGATGCTCCTGAGTCCAGACTATAAATGCTGCACTGAGCATCATGCTTTACTGCATGCAACCAAAAGAGAGAGCCTCCATACTATATGTGGAGATAACTAGTGTTGCCACATTGCCCAGGTAAACCTGAAAATGCTGATCCTTTTTGTTTTGCCTCATTGCGTGCATATGGAGATGTATTTCTGAATACCTCAAGAAAAACCAGATACAATGGTATACATTTGTATAACAATTCCGGAGTGTCTGGTATAGGATATCACAAACAATGAGTTAGAAGTCAATAGGGAAGGAAGACTGTAGGTCTGGACCAAAACGTATAATCTCTAGAGGGAAGACATCTGGGAGAGGCTTAGCAAGGACACGTCTGTATTGTTGTCCTAATTTATGTTCAGTGTTCTGTGTAATGTTTTCAATGGTTAATAAAAAATCTTATTGACAAAAAAAAAAGAAAAACCAGATACATCTCCATGCCCTTGTACAGGACCTTGGTGAGGCCTCACCGGGAGTACTGTGCTCAGTTCTGGAGCCCATATATCAAAAAGGATAGAGACAGGATGGAGGCGGTCCAGAGAAGGGCGACCAAAATGGTGGTGGTGGGGGAGGTGTCTGTTTCAGAAGACATATGAAGACAGACTAAATAAGTCTACCCTGGAGGAGAGGAGGTGCAGGGGAGATGTGATACAGACATTCAGATACCTGATAAGTGTTAACGATGCACCAACTTCAGACCTTTTCCTCTGGAAAGGAAATAGTAGAATAGGGGGTTCATGATATGAAACTTCAGGGGGGGAGACTCAGAACCAATATCAGGAAATATTTCTTCACAGAGAGGGTGGTGGAGGCCTGGAATGCTCTCCCAGAAGAGGTGGTGAAGAAGAAAACATTTAATTCAAAAGGGCATGGGACATACACTGCAAGTCCCTAAAGGCATAAAAAAGGAATGGTGTAACATTTCTGTGTGGGGGTAACCTGTAGGGAGCGGCAGTTACTGCCCTTAACAGTAACATGGGGGTAACCTGCACGGAGCAGCAGTTACTACCCTTAACAGTAACATGGGGGTAACCTGCACGGAGCGGCAGTTACTGCCCTTAACAGTAACATGGGGGTAACCTGCAGGGAGCGGCAGTTACTACCCTTAACAGAAACATGGGGGTAACCTGCACGGAGCGGCAGTTACTACCCTTAACAGAAACATGGGGGTAACCTGCATGGAGAGGCAGTTACTGCCCTTAACAGTAACATGGGGTAACCTGCAGGGAGCGGCAGTTACTACCCTTAACAGAAACATGGGGTAACCTGCACGGAGTGGCAGTTACTACTCTTAACAGTAACATGGGGTAACCTGCAGGGAGCGGCAGTTATTACCCTTAACAGTAACATGGGGTAACCTGCAGGGAGCGGCAGTTATTACCCTTAACAGTAACATGGGGGTAACCTGCACGGAGCGGCAGTTACTGCCCTTAACAGTAACATGGGGGTAACCTGCATGGAGCGGCAGTTACTACCCTTAACAGAAACATGGGGGTAACCTGCATGGAGCGGCAGTTACTGCCCTTAACAGAAACATGGGGGTAACCTGCATGGAGTGGCAGTTACTGCCCTTAACAGAAACATGGGGGTAACCTGCATGGAGCGGCAGTTACTGCCCTTAACAGAAACATGGGGGTAACCTGCATGGAGCGGCAGTTACTGCCCTTAACAGAAACATGGGGGTAACCTGCATGGAGCGGCAGTTACTACCCTTGACAGAAACATGGGGGTAACCTGCAGGGAGCGGCAGTTACTGCCCTTAACAGAAACATGGGGGTAACCTGCATGGAGCGGCAGTTACTGCCCTTAACAGAAACATGGGGGTAACCTGCAGGGAGCGGCAGTTACTACCCTTAACAGAAACATGGGGGTAACCTGCAGGGAGCGGCAGTTACTACCCTTAACAGAAACATGGGGGTAACCTGCAGGGAGCAGCCATTACTAGCAGAAGCTAGTTGCTGGGCAGAGTGTATAGACCATCTGGTCTTTATCTGCCGTCGTTACTATGTTATTATGCAGTGGGGTATAATGGGCTTGACACAGTACCTGCAGATTGAGCTAGGTAAGGTAGCAGCCCTGTATCAGGGGGATTAGAGAACAGTACTGGCAGGGACGGTTGCTCTGTCCTTACCCTCCCCACCCCTCTGACTCGGCGCTGGTGTGGTTCTTACATTTGTGAATCAGATTTGGAGTCCACGCACATCTGATTCAAAGACAGCACCAGAAGGGAAGTGACCCAGGCAAGTTTCCTGAGGCTCAGGCTAGCACCAGAAATGTCCAGAAGTAATGGGCCCGTTCTTCCTTCTCAGAGCCGCCCTGTCTCGCCGGCCTCTTGACACCCTGTGCCCGGTAGCAGATGGACATTAACCTGTTTTGATTAGGCAGGCGACGATGACATTAATTTTTCATACACTGGGACCACCTGAGAGACCAAAATTCAATTATGCACTCTCCGGGCGCCCCCGCCTTCCTGCGCTGTCATAACATTACATCTCCAAGCAGTGGCAGAGGAACCTGTTGGAAGGAGAAACCCCTATTTGTTCTGCTGACCCCCTGGATAATTAGGGTTAAATTGATATGCTATCACGGCGCTGACACCTTTTATCGGGCTGTGTTTGTACAAGGGGATACAATAGCAGAGGAGAGAGCGGTTTCTGGCCTGCTTGTGTTGCCTGTGTGGAGATAAAGCTGCTGCTGGCTGCCTGGCTCTTCTTCTCTTTGTGTGTGTGTGTGGTTTTATTTCATTTCACTTTTGTTTCTCCCTCCCTCCTCTCTTTCTTCAGTAGCTGGGGTCGTATTTTAAGTCCTGCCATGGTATGATAATGATAACAGCGCTCCGCGCTCATTTAGGCCTTTTATGCCAGGGAGAGCACTGCAGGGCTTCTAAACACCGCTCTCTGCGCACTGTGGTCCGAAAGTCGGATTACAGGATAAACACACGTGTGCTGTGCACTTTGAGGGGCCAGCGCGGGCCGGGAACCTGCTCTTGCCTGGCTGGCCCTGCACCTTCCAGCAGCGCCAGTAGGGTGGGTGTAGAAGGCCTGGCACCATGGCACCACACCTAGCTTTGGAAACTGCCAGGAAAACTGAGAAGCATATTCTGACCTCTGCGAAAGGTGGCCGTAACCCTGTACACAGTGTCTAGGTGCTGCCGTATTGGCTTTATGTTGCATTTTATTATGTTAAATCTGTACATTTTGCTGGTTATGCGGTTCATCCATGCTTAAAAGAATGGGGAGCACGTGAAAATCTTAAGCAGCTCTGGGCTCAGCCCGGTTGAAGTGGTACTGACTGGGTGGAGGTGTTGCCTACTCCCAGACCCCGAGGGGGGGACAAACCAGGGACACTCGTCAGTGCCCTGACGACAAGGCCCCTCCCAGGTAGGTAGTAAGCCGTCTAGGGGTCAAAGCAGCAGAGGTAAATAAATAAATACAGACCTTGGTGAGAGAGATCGTGGACTCTTCCTTTTACATGTAAAGTGACTTTTGCCAAAACTAATCCCAGATTTTACAAAAGTGATGATTCGCTTTCTACTGATTTTTCACCCTCATTTTGTAAACTTCTGGTTTGGTCCCATAGAAGTTGTGTTTGCTCTGGGCACCCCGGGGTGATTTCTCCAGCCTCCCTCCCCCAAGCAGGACTGGACGTGTGTGTTGCACTATGTTTGCTGCTGAGGTTCTGGGGGAGGCTTGTGGCTGTGCTAGAGGTCAGAGGGCTGGTCACCCCTGCTCAGTCTGCCCTTTCCGCCAGGGGGTCCTTCCTGCTGCTCAGCATCTCCTCTCCCCACGGACAGAAAATGAAAGCCTTTGCTCTCTCTCTCTCTTGCAGGCTACCGGGGCAGTGCGAGTACTTAGGACTACAGGTTCCTGACTACTTCAAACAGTGGATTAATCTGAAAAAGGTACTTTGGTTCCAGCCGCTGCATTTGCTTTTTTTCTTCCGCTGAAAGTGTTTAATAGCCAGGCTCATTTGCATGGAAATGAGGAGAGTTGGTGGCGGAGTGCACTTCCCATTGTGTCTCCCGGATAGGAGCGAATCCCATTACTCTGTATGTGCAGAATGTGAGATGCTGGTGAATTAAGCAGGCAGGCCTCCTGGGACACCTGCGGGCTCTCTTACAGACCGGGGAACTTTCGCAGTGCATGCACTAAGGGCATTGTGTAAGGCAGAATCAATATATATGTATGTACTGGGATTTAGCTCAAGGCGAGTTACATTCAGGTATTTGCACACTAAGAGAATAACATTTGAGCAAATGCACACAGCAGCATGTACACATGTATATGGCCATGCGTAGTTTTACCCCATAGTATTTTATAACCTGCACGGATGGCATGCGTGTATCTTTACCCCTCGACTTACGCACTGAACACACAGACTTTTCCAACCTATTGTATATATTTTACATGCAAAAGTAAAGTAGGAGCTGTGTGTATCAGGATTCATGATCAGTTTGCCCACTGAGGCCATCCTGACCTCCCCACTGTTTGCTCAGCCATTAGTACACCACAAGCACATCTAAGATCGCTCACAGCAGGTGTAAACCTACCTGAATAGTAAAGTTGGCAAACGTTTGTGCATAAAATGTCTTTTAAAATAGCAACGTGTGCACGTAAATGTTAGCCTCGGCCCAGCCCGTCCCTCTTTTGTGCATGTACGCTCGCGTGCGAAAGTGAATGTACCCGCGCCTTTTCTACTCTGTCTCTCTTCATTTTTATATGCGTAAAGTTTTGAGAATTCACCTGTAAGTTTCAGCCCGAGAGGGAGTCGCCCCAGGTCATAAGGAATCCAATTCTGAGATTCTCACATAGCAACGGAGAAATGGTCCGTCCAGTCTGCCCAGCAAGCTTCTTGTGGCCGTGCAGGTTCACGCGGATTAATAATCCCAAGGCATTTCTGCAGGATGGCTTCCTATATGCGTAAATACCCAAATCTCGAATCTCCCCTAATTTGATGCTCGATCTGACAAACCATATACCCCCACTCTTGAAAAATTATTTAAAAACTATTAAATGGGATTACTTCCTATATGTGTAAGCATACGTGTGCAGGGTGAGGGGAAGGGCCGGGGCAGTACCTCAGGCCACCCCGAGGAGGAGCCTCCCTGTGTCAGCTCCAGAGTGGATGAGAGGGGGGATTGAAGGAGTGAGCGGCTCGGGGGTGAGGGCAAGGGCCGGGGCAGTACCTCAGGCCACCCCGAGGAGGAGCCTCCCTGTGTCAGCTCTAGAGTGGATGAGAGGGGGATTGAAGGAGTGAGCGGCTCGGGGGTGAGGGGAAGGGCCGGGGCAGTGCCTCAGGCCACCCCGAGGAGGAGCCTCCCTGTCTCAGCTCCAGAATGGATGAGGGGGATTGAAGGAGTGAGAGGCTGAGCGGCTCGGGGATGAGGGGAAGGGCCGGGGCAGTACCTCAGGCCACCCTGCGGAGGAGCCTCCCTGTGTCAGCTCTAGAGTGGATGAGAGGGGGATTGAAGGAGTGAGAGGCTGAGCGGCTCGGGGATGAGGGGAAGGGCCGGGGCAGTACCTCAGGCCACCCTGCGGAGGAGCCTCCCTGTGTCAGCTCTAGAGTGGATGAGAGGGGGATTGAAGGAGTGAGCGGCTCGGGGATGAGGGGAAGGGCCGGGGCAGTACCTCAGGCCACCCCGCGGAGGAGCCTCCCTGTGTCAGCTCTAGAGTGGATGAGAGGGGGATTGAAGGAGTGAGCGGCTCGGGGATGAGGGGAAGGGCCGGGGCAGTGCCTCAGGCCACCCCGAGGAGGAGCCTCCCTGTGTCAGCTCTAGAGTGGATGAGAGGGGGGATTGAAGGAGTGAGCGGCTCGGGGGTGAGGGGAAGGGCCGGGGCAGTGCCTCAGGCCACCCCGAGGAGGAGCCTCCCTGTGTCAGCTCTAGAGTGGATGAGAGGGGGGATTGAAGGAGTGAGCGGCTCGGGGGTGAGGGGAAGGGCCGGGGCAGTGTTTTTCAAGCCGCCTTTCAGGAGGTGTGGGATGAATGTGCATGAGAGAGATTTCCCTGTGCTGCTTCCATTGCATAGGAAGGTGGATGTCCCGAAAACCCGATGGGGGAGGGGAGAGGGCTTCTTGTCTCTCCCCCGCTTCTCCCCATCCTCCCTGTGACTGGGGTGGGGGGAGGGCACGCAGCAATGTGCTCTCATCCTAACTCCAGGGGGGAGCAATTTTTAACAGGGAGATCTTCAGTGGGTGCAACCCTTCCCTCCACCCCCTCGCCGCTCTCTCTCTCTCTCACCCCCTGTATTCCTCCTGCCCTTGGCCCCACTGGTGTCTCCCTTCCTCCCGTGCTGGAACAGACGGGAAGGGAGGAGGTAAGGCTGGAGCAGAGCAGAAAACCTCCAGCCTCCCCTCCTCTTCCCTGCAGGCTGCCCTGCAGCAGGAGTGAGGAGATGATCAGCCCCAGGTCTGCTCCCCTGCCCCCATGTGCCCTGTGACCCCCGGGGTGGTGCTACAGTCTGATTGTGACTGGTGGGAGGCAGTCTGCTCTCACTCTCACTGCCCCCTCTTTCTCTCAGGCAGTCTGCTCTCACTCTCACTGCCCCCTCTTTCTCTCAGGCAGTCTGCTCTCACTCTCACTGCCCCCTCTTTCTCTCAGGCAGTCTGCTCTCACTCTCACTGCCCCCTCTTTCTCTCAGGCAGTCTGCTCTCACTCTCACTGCCCCCTCTTTCTCTCAGGCAGTCTGCTCTCACTCTCACGCCCCCTCTTTCTCTCAGGCAGTCTGCTCTCACTCTCACTCCCCCCCTCTCTCTCTCAGGCAGTCTGCTCTCACTCTCACTGCCCCCCTCTTTCTCTCAGGCAGTCTGCTCTCACTCTCACTGCCCCCTCTTTCTCTCAGGTAGTCTGCTCTCACTCTCACTGCCCCCTCTTTCTCTCAGGCAGTCTGCTCTCACTCTCACTAACCCCTCTTTCTCTCAGGCAGTCTGCTCTCACTCTCACTAACCCCTCTTTCTCTCAGGCAGTCTGCTCTCACTCTCACTGCCCCCTCTTTCTCTCAGGCAGTCTGCTCTCACTCTCACTGCCCCCTCTTTCTCTCAGGCAGTCTGCTCTCACTCTCACGCCCCCTCTTTCTCTCAGGCAGTCTGCTCTCACTCTCACTGCCCCCTCTTTCTCTCAGGCAGTCTGCTCTCACTCTCACGCCCCCTCTTTCTCTCAGGCAGTCTGCTCTCACTCTCACTAACCCCTCTTTCTCTCAGGCAGTCTGCTCTCACTCTCACTAACCCCTCTTTCTCTCAGGCAGTCTGCTCTCACTCTCACGCCCCCTCTTTCTCTCAGGCAGTCTGCTCTCACTCTCACTAACCCCTCTTTCTCTCAGGCAGTCTGCTCTCACTCTCACTGCCCCCTCTTTCTCTCAGGCAGTCTGCTCTCACTCTCACTGCCCCCTCTTTCTCTCAGGCAGTCTGCTCTCACTCTCACGCCCCCTCTTTCTCTCAGGCAGTCTGCTCTCACTCTCACTGCCCCCTCTTTCTCTCAGGCAGTCTGCTCTCACTCTCACTGCCCCCTCTTTCTCTCAGGCAGTCTGCTCTCACTCTCACTGCCCCCTCTTTCTCTCAGGCAGTCTGCTCTCACTCTCACTGCCCCCTCTTTCTCTCAGGCAGTCTGCTCTCACTCTCACTGCCCCCCTCTTTCTCTCAGGCAGTCTGCTCTCACTCTCACCGCCCCCTCTTTCTCTCAGGCAGTCTGCTCTCACTCTCACTGCCCCCTCTTTCTCTCAGGCAGTCTGCTCTCACTCTCACTGCCCCCTCTTTCTCTCAGGCAGTCTGCTCTCACTCTCACTGCCCCCTCTTTCTCTCAGGCAGTCTGCTCTCACTCTCACTGCCCCCTCTTTCTCTCAGGCAGTCTGCTCTCACTCTCACTGCCCCCTCTTTCTCTCAGGCAGTCTGCTCTCACTCTCACTGCCCCCTCTTTCTCTCAGGCAGTCTGCTCTCACTCTCACTGCCCCCTCTTTCTCTCAGGCAGTCTGCTCTCACTCTCACTGCCCCCTCTTTCTCTCAGGCAGTCTGCTCTCACTCTCACTGCCCCCTCTTTCTCTCAGGCAGTCTGCTCTCACTCTCACTGCCCCCTCTTTCTCTCAGGCAGTCTGCTCTCACTCTCACTGCCCCCTCTTTCTCTCAGGCAGTCTGCTCTCACTCTCACTGCCCCCTCTTTCTCTCAGGCAGTCTGCTCTCACTCTCACTCCCCCCTCTTTCTCTCAGGCAGTCTGCTCTCACTCTCACTAACCCCTCTTTCTCTCAGGCAGTCTGCTCTCACTCTCACTGCCCCCACTTTCTCTCAGGCAGTCTGCTCTCACTCTCACTGCCCCCTCTTTCTCTCAGGCAGTCTGCTCTCACTCTCACTGCCCCCTCTTTCTCTCAGGCAGTCTGCTCTCACTCTCCCGCCCCCTCTTTCTCTCAGGCAGTCTGCTCTCACTCTCACTGCCCCCTCTTTCTCTCAGGCAGTCTGCTCTCACTCTCACTGCCCCCTCTTTCTCTCAGGCAGTCTGCTCTCACTCTCACGCCCCCTCTTTCTCTCAGGCAGTCTGCTCTCACTCTCACTAACCCCTCTTTCTCTCAGGCAGTCTGCTCTCACTCTCACTGCCCCCACTTTCTCTCAGGCAGTCTGCTCTCACTCTCACTGCCCCCACTTTCTCTCAGGCAGTCTGCTCTCACTCTCACGCCCCCTCTTTCTCTCAGGCAGTCTGCTCTCACTCTCACTGCCCCCTCTTTCTCTCAGGCAGTCTGCTCTCACTCTCACTGCCCCCCTCTTTCTCTCAGGCAGTCTGCTCTCACTCTCACTGCCCCCTCTTTCTCTCAGGCAGTCTGCTCTCACTCTCACGCCCCCCCCTTTCTCTCAGGCAGTCTGCTCTCACTCTCACTGCCCCCTCTTTCTCTCAGGCAGTCTGCTCTCACTCTCACGCCCCCTCTTTCTCTCAGGCAGTCTGCTCTCACTCTCACTGCCCCCTCTTTCTCTCAGGCAGTCTGCTCTCACTCTCACTGCCCCCTCTTTCTCTCAGGCAGTCTGCTCTCACTCTCACGCCCCCTCTTTCTCTCAGGCAGTCTGCTCTCACTCTCACTGCCCCCTCTTTCTCTCAGGCAGTCTGCTCTCACTCTCACCCCCCCCTCTTTCTCTCAGGCAGTCTGCTCTCACTCTCACTAACCCCTCTTTCTCTCAGGCAGTCTGCTCTCACTCTCACTGCCCCCTCTTTTCTCTCAGGTAGTCTGCTCTCACTCTCACTGCCCCCTCTTTCTCTCTGACTGTAAAAGGAGTGGGGCTTTTTTTTCCTGGCTGTTCAGCGCAGTGGGTGCTGTTGTGAGCTGGCAGATGCTGCTCTGCTGTTTGTGTGTCCGACACCTTCATCCCAGTCCCCTCAAGACTCCACACGCACTCTGGGGAGAAGCCTGCAGCTGCGAAGCTGGCGCTTACTCTGCCTGTGTCGCCATTGGAGTGAGAGTTTCTTTCGTCTGGGGAAGAACGGCAGCCCAAAGATAGCCCTCCAGCTTCTGTGCCGTCAGAGCAGATCTCTGAGCCGCTTCCTAGGCCTCTGGAAATGTAATATGAGAGCCGAGCAGCGCATGGCGCGGTTCACTGCTCATTGCTGGTCGCCATTTGATGATCAGTGAGTGGGTAACGTGTGCTTGACCGTAAAGGCAGGGCCATGTGACGTCAGTCACCAAAACTCCAAGCTTGCTCTTCTCTCTCCCTCTCACCTCCTAGCCCCATGGGCTACTAGAGAGAGTCCATCAGGAGCTGTGCTATGCAGTGCAACCTGTCAGTCTGTAAGGGAAAGGCACATCTGGACTGTTTGCTTCTGATATGGCACCGTGCACATCGAGTTGCTGCTTGAACTATCTTGGGCAGGCTGCAGAGAAGTTGTTGGATTGTGACTGTGCAGGCCATACAGCTGTGCCATGAGTTGTAGTTCAAGCAGTGACCTGGGTTTGGGGAGAGATGAATGGGGCGCTCTGGCAGCCTCCCAGAACTGCAGTGCATTCACAAAGTATTCAGACCCTTTTGCTTTTTCCACATTTAGTTACGTTACAGCCTTATTCCAAAATGGATAATATCATTTCTTTCCCTCCTCAATCAATACGCAGAACTCTCCAGCCCTTCCAGTGGGTGTCAAAGTCTTAAATCCTGCCCTATTCAAAGAGAGGTGATAAGTTGGTAAAATTACTTAGGAGTGCTAGGTGTGTGCGTAAGAGCCTCCTCTGCCTGCCATTCGCTGATGCCTTTGTCAGACGTCTGGATACCTGCAGGTAGCAGCTGTTCCCCTGATGGCTGAACTTTAGGACAAATGAGCGGATGATGCCAGGGGTCAGAATTAGTGAGGGGGTTAGAGCGAGGCCTCAACCTAGAATATGCTGCTAGATAGTGACTGGCTTCCTTGGGCTTTTCTCCTACGTTTTTAAAAGCCATGTTGGTGACCCGGGTATTAGCATTTGCTGGTGGCATGCATGGGGCATGGGAGGCACGGTGCCCATCCTACCTGTGTGCTCCACGGACTGGCAGCTCCTTTCCCAATATTATTCTGCTAATCGATTCCCTGTAATCAGTGGCCCTGAAGCCCCCACCCCCGTGCATCTACTTGGCTGGTTTGCCCCTCTCCTCCTGCCTCCCACCCCCCCAGAATTTCTCACTAGTTGAGTGCTGCTCTCTCGATTTATAAAATCAGTCTCGCAGCCCATCTGAAATCTCTTTCCTTTCCGTTCCCTTTCTCTTGTTAACATGTGTTGCCTTTGGGGTAATCGGGGAAAAATATTATGTCCTTTTACAATTAGGGGGTTTAGGAATATTAAAATGTCTGGCTGCATTGGCAGTGTTAGTTTGATTGGTATTCTAACCTTTGACTAGATCATAAAGCTAGCCGCTCTTCCAGCCAATATTGCAGGGCTGAAATTTAATTCCGAAATGATTCCAGATAATAGGGAGACAGATAATATATGCATGAAGGATATTATGTTTGGCTAAATGCAGCAGGACCAGGCCTTGGAAGCTGAATAATAGCCCAGAGTGAGTTATAATCTGTGGGACAGAAATACCTTCCTGTCTGTGTCAGAAGAGGAACTCTTAAATCAAAGAGACCAAGAAGAAAGGGAGAGGCAGCTGGGGCACCTCCGTGCTGTGCGCCACACGCCGGCCTCCTCCCCCTTTCTAATTAGGAGGCTTTGATTCTCTGACTTTCAGCCAGGGCGACGCTGGTCGTGCCCTGCAAAGGGGACACTTCCTATATGGTCCAGAGTGCCTCAGGTGCTAGGAGTGAAGTGGAGGGTGCGTCTGTGGTGCAATGTAAGTGCGTGTGTGTGTGTGTGTGTGTGTGTGTGACTGAACTCCATTGATTGGGCTTCTACAAATTAAATGCTTAAAAAAAATAAATTAAAAATTGAATATATTGGCTCTGAGAATTCCCAGCCCTTCCTGCGGACTCCCCGGGCTGCATCTGGCACAGCGGGTTATGTTGCTGGAAAGCCCGTTTTTGTCAGCACTCAGGTGCTCCGAGCCAGGCTGGGCAGAACGCTGGTCTGGTTACTCACCCTGAGTTACCAGGACACCGGCCCAGGGAGGGACTACACGCGGTCACCAAAACGCATTCAGAAGGCAAATGTTGGTTATTGCTGGCTTGAGCATTTAAAAAAATATATTCACGCCCTCTCCCCCCCAAATTCCAGTGAAAGCCTTCCTGCTAAACTCCGAAGAGTTTAGCAGGAAGGCGAGCTAGAATCCTGTGTTGGGTATAAGGTGCTATTTAAAAAAAACCGAGCTGCCTTATGCTGGTGAGTAAATGTGAGTGCCTTTTGCTTCCTGGTCATCCGGAAGGAGCTGTCGATGGAGGGAAAAAGAAAAGAATGCAAGGTTACACAATTTCAATTAAGCAGCAAAATAATTAGGTCTCAATCTTTTTATTTCCTTTTAATAATAAACGCAGACATTCTCGGCCATGCTGAGTTCTTATCCATCGCCAAGTTCACTTCAAACTCCCCACCTTGCTCACCCCCAGAGTTTCATCGCCTTCCAGTCGTACTACAAGCTCTGTGTGCCAGCGGCTTTAAGGACGTCGGGTTTTGTCTTGTACGGGTCGTGCTTATTGTGCACTCCCTGACTGGGTGCTGCTAGGAGGGTCCGGCACCGTCCACGTCTGCACAGTGGCCGTTTTTCCTCGGAGCAGCTTCCTGCACCATAGGCGAACGGATCAGCTATGAAGAGGTACAGTTTGTAAGTCATCAAAGACGGTTACTTTTCCCTCTAGAGGCACTCGGAGACGATAAATCCCAGAAGCCTTTGCCAGAAAGCTTGAATTTTAGAGCAGGACCAGAATTGGATGCCCAAGGGTGCGAGTTGCACAACCACGTTCCCCACACAAGCCTGATGGAGCGAGAGCGCTTGTTCTGAGGAATGTAAAAGCGTAATAACAATTTATATTGGGTTTCTCTTCGATCCATATTGCTAGTGACTTGCTTAATTCTTTTGAAACACTTGGCGTGGTAATTGGAAGCGAGAAGCAGCAAAGTAATGAAATGATGGCAGGTCCCCTGGAGACCGAGCTTCCTGTGCTGCAGCAGACTTCCTGCTTCCTGCTGCAGGACATTTCCTCTGGCTCTTCGCGCCTGTGCTTAGAAGAGGGCAAACCCCAGGCGGTTACACGTTTTTTGGGGGTGAGGTTTTTGCAAGGAAGCGATTCTTTGCATTTGATTACAAAGATTCCTGATACCACTGTGGTGGGTACTCGGATAGTAACAGTGTGTGAGAAGCTTTACGAATTATTGTCTTCTCCAGAAATGCACCACGACGTATTATAATGTAAATGTTGGCAATGTTATGGAAAATGGAGCATCTGCCTCCAAACCTCCCCCTGCTTGCGAATGCCCAGGCTGAGCGTGATCTGAGTGATGGCCAGTACTGTTTGGCCATCACATAATAACTACGGAGTTATTATGTGATGCAGTGGTGTCGTGGATAGGGCAAATTGAAAATGTCCACATTTCTTTTATAGGTCATCAAAATTAAGGGGCCGATTTTAAATGTTAGGCGCGCGGGGTACATTGTGCACGGTACCTGGTGCACACAAACGTACACCCGATTTTATAACATGCGTGCACAGGGGCGCACCTTGTGTGCGCCGAGCCCAAGGGGAGCCCCGATGGCTTTCCCCGTTCCCTCAGAGACCGCTTCGAAATCGGAGCGGCCTTGGAGGAAACTTTTTTTTCACACCCCCCCCCTTTCTTTCAAAAGTTACGCCTGCCGGTCGGCTGCCGGCGCACCATGCCCTGACACAGGCCGCTGTGCCGGAGCACTCGGGACCGCCCATTTTGGAAAGCCCTGGGACACGTGCGTCCCGGGGCTTGCGCGCACCGCAGAGCCTATGCAAAATAGGCTCGGTGCGCGCAGGGGTAGGTTTTCGGGGGTTACGCGCGTAACCCTTTGAAAGTCTACCCCTAAGTGTCTAGAGAGCCCGGAATGACTTTCTTGTGCAGAGCCCCAGTAGCCTGAAAACCTCCAGTGCTTGCAGGTGGATTCATAATTCCCACATATCTGACATCTCAGAGTTGGCCAGAAGGCATGATCGGAGCTTCCACTACTCCCAGAGATGCCCAGTTGCAGTGCCTAGAGCTGTATATGCAGACATGGAGCCAGTTCTAGATCTACTGTGGCATTTCAGGGATTTTTGTAGGAGAGATGCGGATTTTAAGAGGCTGAAATACTCTGGATGGATCTTCAGGTGCTAAACTGCAAGAAATAGCAGCAAAATGCAGAAGAAACTGCATATTTTCTAGGAATCCTCAAATGTGCTCTGTGCTGGAGTTTAAGATCTTAAGCCTCTGCGTGCACAGCGCTGCTTGGCACCCAGGCTCAGTCTCTACGACCTCTGCGTGCACAGCGCTGCTTGGCACCCAGGCTCAGTCTCTACGACCTCTGCGTGCACAGCGCTGCTTGGCACCCAGGCTCAGTCTCTACGACCTCTGCGTGCACAGCGCTGCTTGGCACCCAGGCTCAGTCTCTACGACCTCTGCGTGCACAGCGCTGCTTGGCACCCAGGCTCAGTCTCTACGACCTCTGCGTGCACAGCGCTGCTTGGCACCCAGGCTCAGTCTCTACGACCTCTGCGTGCACAGCGCTGCTTGGCACCCAGGCTCAGTCTCTACGACCTCTGCGTGCACAGCGCTGCTTGGCACCCAGGCTCAGTCTCTACGACCTCTGCGTGCACAGCGCTGCTTGGCACCCAGGCTCAGTCTCTACGACCTCTGCGTGCACAGCGCTGCCTGGCACCCAGGCTCAGTCTCTACGACCTCTGCGTGCACAGCGCTGCTTGGCACCCAGGCTCAGTCTCTACGACCTCTGCGTGCACAGCGCTGCTTGGCACCCAGGCTCAGTCTCTACGACCTCTGCGTGCTCAGCGCTGCTTGGCACCCAGGCTCAGTCTCTACGACCTCTGCGTGCTCAGCGCTGCTTGGCACCCAGGCTCAGTCTCTACGACCTCTGCGTGCTCAGCGCTGCTTGGCACCCAGGCTCAGTCTCCGTGCACAGCGCTGCTTGGCACCCAGGCTCAGTCTCTACGACCTCTGCGTGCTCAGCGCTGCTTGGCACCCAGGCTCAGTCTCTACGACCTCTGCGTGCTCAGCGCTGCTTGGCACCCAGGCTCAGTCTCTACGACCTCTGCGTGCACAGCGCTGCTTGGCACCCAGGCTCAGTCTCTACGACCTCTGCGTGCACAGCGCTGCTTGGCACCCAGGCTCAGTCTCTACGACCTCTGCGTGCACAGCGCTGCTTGGCACCCAGGCTCAGTCTCTACGACCTCTGCGTGCACAGCGCTGCTTGGCTCCCAGGCTCAGTCTCTACGACCTCTGCGTGCACAGCGCTGCTTGGCACCCAGGCTCAGTCTCTACGACCTCTGCGTGCTCAGCGCTGCTTGGCACCCAGGCTCAGTCTCTATGACCTCTGCGTGCACAGCGCTGCTTGGCACCCAGGCTCAGTCTCTACGACCTCTGCGTGCACAGCGCTGCTTGGCACCCAGGCTCAGTCTCTACGACCTCTGCGTGCATGATCTCTTGTGCACAGAACCATGTGGTACTTGAGCTCAAGCTCTGTGATCTCTGTGTATGCAGATCCGCTTGGTGTCTGAGCTCACACTTTGCTGGGTAGTAACCACGGTCATAGGTCAGCTGAACTGTTGTGTTGGTTGCTTGCACATTATTTGCTAAATAGTAGCTAAGTCATTCCTTGTTAAAACAGGCTCTGGCCTAGAGCCGTGAACACTAAATTCATGCGCCAGACTTTCCTCCCTGCAGGTGGCTGCATGTGTATTTTTGTAAGTATTGTAATAGTAAAGCATCTTGGGGTCCTGTTTGACTGGAACGAGCTTTCTGAAGGGTAATGTCATTTGTACCTGTGCACACATTAGTTATTGGCAGAGCAGCTTTTGTAGTGCAAGCCAGCATGACAGCAGAACAGCCTGAAAACCTGCAGCTGAAGCAGTGGGACCCCAGCCAGGGGAAGGGCAGGCAAATCCCAGAGGGGGCCAGGAAGCCTCCTTTTCAGTTTAAATGGCTTGGAATTGTAAAACAGAGGAAACCGACCATGTTCAATTGTGCCTAATTGTTATAATTTATAATTAATACCCACTCAATATCTCATTAGGATACAGTCAGGAGAGCTCCCCTGAGCTCCGGTAGCTCTAGGAATGTTTCACCCATGCTTTGCCTTGCATTTTTCTTCCTTTCCGAGTCCTCACTTGTGTTCATTAATCAGTTATTCAGAAATCTTGACAGGAAAGGGACCTGTGGTTTTAAAATCCTGCCATGTTCTGTCCGTCCATGTCTGGTTGCAGTGGCCACCCCTGTCTGCCATGAGGAAGTTCTGCTGGAGCGTGCGGTGGGACGGAAGGGTTTTTCATGTTTTTATGTCTCGCCTTCTTTCTTGGGTTTCCTTTGCCGTGGTGGATGTTTTTAGATAACTTGCTTAGCAGTTGAAAGTTCATTCTGCTTTATATCAGATCTGAGGAACGAGTGCCTAATTGTCAGAATAATAGACTAGGGAGCAGGAGACTAGGGTTCAAATCCTGCTTCTCCCACTGACGCTCACCATGACCTTGAAGAAGCCACTTTATCTCCACTTATCTCGGATACTCAATTAGGAGGTAGTTTTCAAAGGAATTGCGCCCATAAAAGTAGCATATCATAGCTATTTTCAGAAGCCCATTTAAAATGCTTTTGAAAATTCAGCCTTATGGCGTGAATTTTCAAAGGAGTTACATGAATAAAAGTAGCAATATTGAAAAGTCCATTTACATGCATAAAACCTTTTTTGAAAATGACCTCCTTAGGTTCTAAGCCTTTGAGACTTGAATGGTGGTTAAATGCTGAAATATTAGTGTTTAAAGTGTTTGAAAGCAGCTGTTCCTCAGCCAATGTTGTCATCATGGACCGAAGTAATTTAGAGGCATATCCCATGCTGTTTGTCATCAGAACCCCTTGTAGACATGGCCTCAGTACCAGGGTATGTAAAGTATGTATAACACAGAGAACCGAAGTCTGAGATCAGAGGATGTGTTTGGCCTTAATACATTCTGAAGTGCAACCACAAGAGGCAAACCATCCCCTATAGCAAGCCAGTAAGAAAAATGGTGGTGGTGGTAGCAAGAAGGGTGATCAATAAGTAACCCCTTAAAATGCACAAATATCAACAAAAAATGGAGTATGGTATAAATGGTATAAAATAATTTGAAATAGTTTATTACAGAGAGAGAACCAAAAATCATTGGACCATCAAACAAATTAAAAACCCAACATGGCAATGTTTTAGCACAACGCATATATCAGGGGTACTTTCATACACATTTTCAAAAGTTGACAAAAAATAAAATATCGGAACATAGAAATGTAATTGATGATGTGGCCTACCTAGTCTGCTCAGCTCTACAATCCCTACCTCTGCCTCAGAGATCCCCTGTGCTTGTCCCGTGCTTTCTTCAATTCAGATCCTGTCCTCGTCTCCACCATCTGCACCAAGATGATGTTCCGTGCATCTACTGTCCTCTCTGTAAAGAAATATTTTCTTAATTACTGCTGAGTCTACCCCTTCCATCCTTATCCCATCACCCGAAGCCTCCTTTCTGTTGAAAGAGACCTGCCTCTTGTGCATTGATATTTAAATGTCTATCCTATCTCCCTATCCTGCCTTCCCTTTAGGGTATACATGTTTAAATCTTTACATCTGTCCCCATATGTTTTATAAGAAGACCCCTGACCTTTTTGATAGCCACCCTCTGGACCAACTCTACCCCATTTTATATTCTTTTGAAGGTGCGATCTCCAGAATTGTGTACGGTATTCTAAATGAGGTCTTACCAAGGACCTATACAGGGGCAGTACCGCTCCATTTTTGCTGCCATCATTCTTCTGGCACCCAAGCTTCGTCCTGGCTTTTGCCATTGCCGTACTCATCTGTTTGGCCCCTTTGAGATCATCGTATATGATCAACCCCAGATCCCCCTCTTGTTTCATGCTTAGAAGAATGTCACGCCCTTTACTATACTGCTACCATTGGGTTATTGCAGCCCAAATGCACAACTCTGCAGTTTTTACTTGTCAGACTCAAGACCAAAAAATACAAGAAATGAGACAAAAGAAGAGCCATAAAAGATGATCAAAAATGTCCAAATCAGACTTGAATATTTAAATCTATAGTTCCAAGTGTCATTGATACTTCTGGTAGTATTAGGAAAAGATTGCCTACATGAGGCAGTGCTCATGTCCTCGAAGGGAAAACCATAGTGTAAAATATTGAGTAGCATCTATATTCATTACAAATGTTCTTGACCACAGGTAGAACAAAAAAAAAAAAAAAAGGAAAAAGAGACTGATGGAACCACAGTCAAACCAGGTAACAATTCACAGTGGTGCACATGCAAAAAAGAATCAGTCGGGGAGATGTAACCAGTAAGGTTTAGATATAAAATCGCATACAACCAGTGTTATAAATGAGTAATATCTGGTACCTAGAGGTATGTGTTGTGAATCTTAATTTAATAATATGACTTCAAATACATACATACATACATACATACATATAACACCAAAGAGTATGCAATTTTATATCTATATCATACCGGTCATATTTTTCTGGTTGGTTCTTTTTGAATGAGGAATAAAATAAATACTTAGGTGATAATACAAATGTGTGGTCATAGACCCAATGGAAATCACAGAGACTGAGAGAGCAAGACACCTGTACAGAAAAGTAAAACAGTTATGTGAACAAATTATTACAGGAATTAATAAAAATAAAATATTCAAAGAAGTAATAGAAAAAAAATAGTAATAGAAAATAAAAAATAAAAATATAAAAATATAAAAAAGGAAAAAGGAAAAATAGGCTCATAAAATATACCAACAAGAATGTGAAAAACCAAAATATGAAAAAAATATAAATATACTAAATGCAAAAGGTATTGTTAATAGGAAAAAGGAAATAAAACCAGAACTGAGCATAAAAAGAGGCCACAAAGTTTGAACCACACTGAGAAATCGAACATTAAAAAATGGACCACAGAAATAGACGAGAAAAAAAACTGCAGTGAATTTGACATTGTATTGGATTAGCAAAATGAAATTGCTTCGTTTCCTTTGAAATAGGAAAAGCTCAAATATAAGTAAAAAGCTTAGTAAATGTTGTTATATTGGGGGATCAAATGAAAAGAAAAACATTTTGTCCCCTTGTTTGAAGCAAGAATGACTAAGATGTGTTTAAATCCACTGGATTGTTATTTTTAACTTATATTTGGGAAAAAAATGAAATGAAAACCCTGTTTACCTTGTATAAAAGTAAGTTGCTCATCTGTGACTGGTCCCTCCATAATAGAATAAATCAGCCACACAAGTTTGATGCCATCCAATGGAAAAGCTCTTTCAGAACTCAGAAAAACGGGGATTTTTCCGAGCTTGCGCAGATCTTCCAGTGCAGCAGCTGCTTGCCCCATGACTCTCCTCAGTCTTTATAGCAAGCTGCTATTCCAACTATAAGGGAGGCAGGAGGGAATTATGTGGCTGATTTTCCTGACGTCTATGGAGAGCACCTTAGCTTTCTCTGTGGACAAGCAGGATAAAAGTCAGCCATTCATAGGGACTCCCAGGCTAAATGTTGTAGATGATTAGTTTGTGTAACTTAATAGATCATTGCAACTCATAATTTTTTTGTCTGCAGTCCAGTATTTGAAGAGCATGTTCAACTTTATGGGCAAAGGATCTTGGAAAGGATGTTTGCAATAAAATGGATTGATTTCAAATGAAATTGAAAAACCGCTTTCGGTCGAAATTTGGGATGAATTTTCATAATTACTTTGTTGTAAAAAATGTGAGTATAGGAAGAGTATGAGGCTAGAGCTTGTAGTTCACTTATCTGTGCAAAAGAAACTATCAACTATACAACTTTCCAAGAAAGGGATTTGAGATCTGCTTTTGCCAGTGGTTAGAAAGAAGGCTCTATCAACTGAGCAAGAACTATTTTTAGATTCCAAGAAACATGAGGATCTTTTATAGAAGGCTTCACGTTCATGAGTCTTTTCATGAATCTGGCAACTATAGGCTGATGGGAAATATGGACATCATTGCAGTCATCATCGTATTGCAGCTATTGCGCTAAGGTGAACTCTGATGGAGTTGTTTTTCACACCTGAGTTAATAGGTTTAGTAGATACTGTAGTAGAAAAGAGACAGGATAGTTAAAGGGGTCCTAACTAAACCGTGACCTCCAGAACTTTTCCATTTAAATTTGTAAGAATTTCTGGTACAGTAATTCCTTGATGTATTATCCTATGCCATTACCTATGCATTATCCTATGCCATTACCTATGCCATTATCCTTGATGGATAATGGCATAGGTAACACTTGCCGACTTTCAACATCCAAGCAGTTAGAGCCAAAGTTTGAAGATTGAGATGCAAGAGATTCCTGTTGCACAGTGTGATGAGGAATGGGAATATTTTCGTTCTTAGTGGTTGCAGCAAGGAAAACCAAACTTGATGAGACCAGAAAGGGGCTATCAAAATAATTTGTCCCTCGTCCCTCTGTTTTTGCATTGTCCTAAATATGAGTGGCATTGTGGGAAATGCATATTCCATGACACATTCCTTTGTCTCAGGTGCAGACATAGATTGTAAGGCCTCTGGGGACAGCGATAGACATCCAGTACCTGAATGTAATCCGCTTTGAAGAACCAAAAAGTAGAATACAAATAAAATAAACAAGTAATCTGCAGCCAGTCTTGCTGGTCTTATCAGAATGTTGGAATTGTATTAGATGTTATAAAGAGGTCTATTTGTGGAGTGCCCCAAAGTTGAGAAAGATCTTGCTTTTTTGATTGCATAATGACCATTTGAGCAGTTGAAATTAACAACTGAAGTTGTTTGCTCTCTGATTCTGGTCTCCCCGAAGGTAGGCACTGCTAGAAGAGTCCCATGAGACGACTGCCCATTTCCAGATCTTTGGGGCTTCTAGGCAATGTCTGTAAAAACCTTTTCTTCCCTGTGTGGGGATGTAGAACTTGAATGTTTTTCTCTAATCACAAAGTGAACATCTTTAGAACATTTAGAGCATTAAAGATTGCTCTTAATTCCAGATGATTTATATGAAGTAATTTCTCTTTCCACGATCGGGTTCTATGGGAGCAGAGATCCTTTCGATGAAGCATCTGTGGTTAGAATTTCTTGAAAGTGTTGTGAGTGAAAAAAATCGACCTTTTAACAGATTGGAATGATCCAGCCACCACTTTAGGGTCTGAATAAGACTGATGGAAATTTACACCTTATCTGGGAATAGTTGAAAATGTTGGTTTCACTGGAACATTAGCTGCCATTGAGCTTGTCTCATGTGACAATGTTCAAATGGTGTGACCGGAACTATTCTTGCTATGTGACCCAAAATCTTCATGAAGAGACAGGCAAGGACTTAATGCCGATTTATGAGTTTCAGGATCAGTTTAACTAATTTGCCCCTGCTGAGGCAAACATGCTCTTCCTTGTGATGCATCAATGCATACTCCTATGAAGTCTATTAGGCAAGAAGGCTTCATGCTGGATTTTGGGAGCTATTGAGGAAACCTAGGGACTGAAGAATGATCATAACACGGAAGGTGGAAGACTGGGCTTCCAGAAAGAATGAGCTGATATGAGCCAGTCTCGGTGGGGAAAAAGAAGAAGGTTATTTATCCTTAGATGAGCTGTGTCAACTGCTAGGAACTTTGTATACATTCTGGGTGCCACTGAGAGATGGAATGAGAGAACATAATCACCTTCTGCAATGGTGAAGCAAAGAAACTTCAAGATGTGTGTGTGCAAGGATCCTTGAGATTCAGTGAAGAAAGTTAAGCATTGTTTTCTAACTGGCGAAGAACTGTACCCAGAGAATTCATTCTGAACTGTTTTCTTTAGGAATTTGTTGAGATTTGTGAGATCCACCTATCTTTTTTTGGAGTCAGGAAGTATCTGGAATAGAACCCCAAATTCCATTCTGGTTTCATCTGGTTCTACTGCATTGGCTAGTAAGAGAGGGAAGAGAGCTCCTATTGAAGGAGGACAACATAAGATATGCCATACTGGGTCAGACCAATGGTCCATCACCATCAAGCCCAGTATCCTGGCTCTAACAGTAGCCAATCCAAGTCGCAAGTAGCCAAACATTAAATAGATCCCAAGCTACTAATGCCAGCAACAAGCAGTGGCTATTCCCTATTGATTAATAGCAGTTTATGGACTTCTCCTCCAGGAACTTATCCAACCCTTTTATAAACCCAGCTACATTAGCTGCCTTCACTATATCCTCTGGTAACGAATTCCAGAGCTTATTTGTGCGTTGAGTGAAAAATAATTTTCTCCAATTTGTTTTAAATGTGCTACTTGCTAACTTCCTGGAGTGCCCCCCCCCCCCCCCCAGTTGTTGTATTATCCAAAAGGGTAAATAACAGATTCACATTTACGCATTCAAGACCTCTCATGATCTTAAAGACCTCTATCATATCCCCCCTCAGCCGTCTCTTCTCCAAGCTGAACAGCCCTAACCTCTATGCCCCTTATCATTTTGTTCGCCCTTCTCTGTATCTTCCCCAGTGCAACTATATCTTTTTTTGAGATGGGGTGACCAGAATTGTACACAGTATTCAAGGTGCAGTCTGACCATTGAGCGATACTGAAGCATTATGACATCTTCCATTCTATTTGCCATTCCCTTCCTAATAATTGTTCAGTCTCTCAAGGGTACTTCTTTGGGGGATTGTTCAGAGAATACTTAAGATTTAATAGGTGCCCTAGGTTGATAATACTTTGCACCCAACAGTCTGTTGTTGTTAATGACCATGCATTTTTGAAGTATTGTAATCTCCCCCTCCCCCAATTCCCACCAACCCTCCACCCTTTGCACTGGAAGACCCTTTAATTTCAAAAGGGAAAAACTGTTTATTGTAGTCAAAAACTCTGACTAGGTTTTGCTTGAATGTATTGCAGTGATCAGTCACTAGTTCTTGGCCTGATTTGATGCTGTTGCTGTTGAAGATGAGATAATTGCTAAGAATATTGGTAGTACCTTCTCATAGGGTAAACGTATTGACTTCTGAAAGGCTGATGACTTTTTCTGGTAATAGAGGGTAGCTGTATTGTAGTTCCTGAAGTGGTGCATGGTGGTCATTTAATGGTATGTTCGTCGTTTTTTTTACCTTCTCCCCAAAGAGATTGTCACCCTGGCATGAAGCATCTGCAAGTTTGCCATGCACATCCTCTTGGAGTTTCAAAGCAAGCAACAAAGCTAATGTTCTGCCTCCAATAATCTCTGTGGATGTTCTGAAAGACGTGAAATAAGCATCATGGACTGATGTGCTGAGATGCTTGCCATGTTCTTTCGCTTTCTGAATCACCAGTAGGGACCTTTTGATTTTGTCTATTGGAGAACTTCTGCTGAGGTTGATATCTTTTGTAGGGCAGATATACTGGACCATATTCACTTAAAAGACTGACGTGCGCATCAGTTAGGGACTGCTCGCACAAGTCAGGTCATGCATGCCAGGCGGATTATCAAAGCGCACATCTCAGAAATTTTCAAAAAGGGGCAGGGTGTGGGTGTTTCAGGGTGTGAACCAGAGATGTGCGCATAAATACCTATGCACGCGCCCAGAAGCCTTGGTACATAAGTTTACTTTTGCTATGGAGGAGGTATGAGTTATAAAATAAAGAAAAATGGGCAGATCTGCAGGGTTTTACTGGGGGGAATGAAGACTATTTAAACTGTTATAATGTAATCAGTTAAACTATCGGTTTTAATCTGTTAAAATATACCATGTTCCCTAAAGGCTCGCCTTCGGACAACTCGTATGTAAACCGGTGTGATATTTCAAATCGAATATCGGTATAGAAAAATAAATAAATAAATAGGGGGCTTTGGAGGACCTGTCTCTTAATTGGGTGAACTGGTAAAATGGGAATGGCGTTGGCGTGCGCCTCCTTTAAAATCCCCCGATTTACGTGGCAGAAGTGGGATTTGCTTGCCCATGTGCCCGCCCGCTTGAAATTCGGAGCACGAGTGAGCATGGCTAGGCTGTTAGATAACATGCATGCAGGTTACAAAATAACCACATCCTGGACGTGTGCACTGTCCCGAAGTTTAGCCACTCTAGCAGGGAGGGCTTGGAATGTAAACCGTTGCGATGGTATATAACTTAGCGACGGTATAGAAAAGATTTAAAATAAAATAAATAAATAAATAAATGTGCGGTAGTGCTCTTTGCCTTTTTTAATGCTGACTCCACCACCACTAGTTGGACGTGGAAATGAGCTGGAGCAGGTTGCACCTATAATCGATGTCTAATTTCCTTG
The DNA here is from genome assembly GCF_901001135.1 of Rhinatrema bivittatum. Taxonomy (NCBI): domain Eukaryota; kingdom Metazoa; phylum Chordata; class Amphibia; order Gymnophiona; family Rhinatrematidae; genus Rhinatrema; species Rhinatrema bivittatum. The sequence continues at coordinate 121,620,221 of NC_042624.1, forward strand.
ATGCTGGAAGGGTAAAGAAAGATGTTTGCCACGTTCTCGCATGAAGTTCCTCGGACGTCTGCGTATCGGAGCTGCTGCTGCTTGCTTTGGTGAGTGAATGTATTTAAGGAAACCAAACCTGCCCTCTCTAGGCTCCAGTTCCTCTTGTAGATTGAAGGGCATTTCACTTGCCATTCTCTGTCTTATCTCCAGGAGGTGAGGACCACCACAAGGGATGTTGTGGCAAAGGGTTCGAGGGAAGAGCTAAGGACTCCTCTTCATCTAACGATTGGAGAAAGAGAGCCATGAGGCCCTCTGTATCCTCCTGAGTATCGTGTAATAGGAGGCTCCTCTGGAGCATGAGGACAGTTTGTCTGCCTGGGCACGGATCTTTGTTTGGAATATTTAAATTCTATCTCTATAAGGCGGAATAGAGGACTTAGTATCCAACTTGGAAGACATCATGACCAAAGCAGTAGACTTGTCTTGTAAAGGAGGAGGAGATGGCAGTGAAGGCATTTGGGAAATATACTTCACAAATACTAACCACTTCCTCTGTGAGTTGTTATGGAATCGGTGGTGATTTTGGGACTAGAACTGGCAGAGGTAATGGAAGGTTTTGTGTCTGCAGGTTTTGCGTCAGGCTTCACCTAGTTTGATTTTCTCTGTGCCGAGCTGTTTTGGGCACAATAGTCCAATGCCCCTGCTAGTGCTCTCGCTGAAGAGATTCTGCAGATGGCGTCACTCCCCTCACCAGCCTCTTCTCTGAGTCCTGTACTGCCGAGGATCTCTTGCACTTTTCCACGCTGATGGCTTGCGCTGGGGCAGGGCTGAAGAGCGTGACCTAACTCCCTCCTTTCTGGAGGGGGAATGGTTTGCGTAGCATGAAGGTCCTCAGCTTTCGATAATTTCCTGATGTGGGAGGGAACTCCAGGAAATCCTTCAGTATAAGGCTCCTATGTCTTCTGAGAGACAGGCAGTGGTGCAATCTGGGGGCATCCTGAGAAGGGCCCAAGCATCTCCACAGTGGTTAGGGCTTTTTGAAGTAACTAATATTTTTTTTTTTTTGTTTGGACACTCAAATAAAACAAAAGTAAAGAAATAACTACAAAAACATGGAGGAGCAGCTGTAGAGAGAGAGAGAGAGAAACCCCCCATCTCTTCCCACTAGCGGGTGAGAAGGCCCGCTCATGCTCAGAAAGTGGTTCTGTGTCTCAGCGCCATCGGATGTCTCCTGCTCAGCCGTAATCCCCGAGTGATCCCTCGGGAGCATGAGCACCGGCAGTGGCGTAAAGGAGGTTTACAGCATCTCCTCACCTGCCAGCAGCCAAAGGATTGTAACGCTGCGAGCTGGCACTGTGTCCGTTCTTCACTCCTAACCACCTGGGACCTTCCTTTACGAGGAAGTCAAATGCTTATAGAGCATAAAATAAAATAAAGGCCCAGCAAAACCACAAAACCTCTGTTTTTATATTTGCAGGGCTGACGTTACCATAATGATTGGCAGAGTGGCCAACAAGGCTCGGCTAGCGACTAAGACATTCTGCGCATTTTTCAATCCATAAAATGAAAATGAGCAGGCCAAAAACTGAAAAGGAAGAACAAGATCAAAAAGGCAAAGGAAGAGAGCCGAGAAGCAGGGAAGTTGATAGGAGCCGAGCGCTGGCCTGCAACTGCTTTCTGCCTTCCAGAAAATCCCCTCCTGTAGCCACATTTCTGATTGGTGCGTGAGGACAGGACCCTGGGCTGCCTCCCCTCGCACCGACCAACGTGGCCAGAGCAAAATGTTTCACGTGGCCTCGCCCTCTTCGTCCTGTCAAATGCAGCCCTCACCATCCATTCTGCTCACTCCTGGAGGAAAACATATGTGCTCCAAAATCACAGCCGGGCCGATACAGAAAAACCCGCGGGAGAGCCGGCGAGCGCCCAGGCCACTCTCCTGGGCGCGTGATTCAGAAGGAAAAAATATGCAAACGAGGGCCCACGGTAAAAGGAGGCGCTAGGGATACTAGCACGTCCCTAGCGCCTCCTTTTTGACAGGAGCGCGGCGGCTGTCAGCGGGTTTGACAGCCGACGCTCAATTTTACCGGTTGTCTGTTCTCGAACCTGCTGACAGCCACGGGTTTGGAAACGGACGCCAGCAAATTGAGCGTCCGTCTTCAACCCGTGAGCAAGATTTAAAAATTTTTTTACTTTTGGGGCCTCCGACTTAATATCACTATGATATTAAGTCGGAGGGTGTACAGAAAAGCAGTTTTTTCTGCTTTTCTGTGCACTTTCCCGGTGCCGGCAGAAATTAGCGCCTACCTTTGGATAGGCACTAATTTCTGAAAGTAAAATGTGCGGCTTGGCTGCACATTTTACTTTCAGATCACCCAGGATATAAAATCTCTGGGAGATCCCAACCCCGGTTTTGACTCAGCTGGAAGCACAAAGGAGCAGGGGGGAACTGCTTGTTTATAAACAGAAAAATTGGATAGAAAGAGAGAGAATTATAGAAGTAAGCACTAACAGCTGGTAAAGAATGTCTTTTTATTATGCTTATACTCCTTTGAAAAGTCACTTTCCCTACATCCCACTTCAGCTGTCCATACTGTATTCATGTTCTGTATCTGTGTGATCCCTAGGTGTGGTTCTGGCAAAGATCAGCTGTCTGTGCTGTTTTCATGTTTTACTTTTGTCACTGAGATTCCTTCATGGGGCTCTGATGAAGATCTGCTCTTCAGCTGTCTGTGCTGTATTCATGCTTTACATGTATCAGTGTGACCCCTGCATGGGGCTCTGATGAAGATCTGCTCTTCAGCTGTCTGTGCTGTATTCATGCTTTACATGTATCAGTGTGACCCCTGCATGGGGCTCTGATGAAGATCTGCTCTTCAGCTGTCTGTGCTGTATTCATACTTTACATGTATCAGTGTGACCCCTGCATGGGGCTCTGATGAAGATCTGCTCTTCAGCTGTCTGTGCTGTATTCCTGCTTTACCTGTATCAGTGTGACCCCTGCATGGGCTCTGATGAAGATCTGCTCTTCAGCTGTCTGTGCTGTATTCCTGCTTTACCTGTATCAGTGTGACCCCTGCATGGGGCTCTGATGAAGATCTGCTCTTCAGCTGTCTGTGCTGTATTCCTGCTTTACCTGTATCAGCGTGATGCCCGCACTTCGCTTTGATAAAAATCAGCACAGCAGTGCTTCTGTTTTCCTGCGTTCATATCTGCAAGAGTCACTAAGCAGGGGAAGCTTTCAAAATCTTTAGAGTAGATTTAGGCAAACCCCGTCCTGGAGTGCTCACTCACGGCTCTTCCATTTTCAGGTCTCTCCCAGCAGGAGGCGCTGTAGGGAATGGTGCAGGAGTTCTTGCTGTCATAGGTTGCTCACGGCTCTTCCAGTTTCAGTCTCTCCCAGCAGGAGGCGCTGTAGGGAATGGTGCACAAGCACTGGTTGAGGGGGAGCTTACAGCAGTAGGAGACGTGTTTGCATATAATGCGGGCCCTGCCTGCAGATCTACCTCATGCATTGTCCTGAAAACCCGACCTGCTTGGGCCTCTCCAGGAATGAAACCAAGATTACAGCATGGAGGGATCTTGGTGATGTGCTTACCTGCTAGTTCCAGATCTCTTCCTGGACGGTATCACATCTCCATCCTTGATCTGGAGGAAAGGCTGCCAAGTTAGCGACACTAGCAGCATGGAAATGCTGGGTCGTTCTCCAGTGAAGCTGCTCTACCTGGGCGCCTCAGTCTTTCAGCCATATTCCTTCCCATCCGGGTCTCATCAGGCACTCTTTTCTGCAAGTGCTCCAGCATTTTTCCATGGTGACTCCCACAGCTCCTTCTCCTCCTAAGCTCCCAGCTAATACCAGCTGCTGGCAGTACATGCCTTTTTAGCCACCTAGGTGTCACTGTAAGAGCAAGCCTTGATCTCAACTCCTCACCTAGTGGCCAAGATGTGCTTCTCCGGAGAGCTGCACCCACGTTTACACCTGGGGCGCCCATAGGGGCTAGTAATATACGCATCATCATTGTTCACATGCTGTTAATAGTACACAAAGAGTTAGGAAAGAACTAAATAAACAAAAGCTTTTATTTGTGCTGCCTAATCAGCAGTCGTGTGACTTTATGATGCTTGTTGCATATTCTGCATCAAGTGTGTGGTAATTATGCCAGCTGCCATGTTTTGTGTCATAAAAGAAAAAAATAGCCCATTATCCTTCCGAGAAATACTTTAAAAAAATTTTTATAGCTTGGCGGCGCACAGCGTGAATGTCTCACGATCAGGGTAGCTATATTAATCTTGAAGGGCTGGTCGGATTCTGCATCTGATTAGTGAAATTTCCTGTTCCACTCCTCTGCTTTGGAAAAGTGCCGTCTGCTGTCTTCCTCTTGCCTGTGACCCTCTCTAGTGGCAGACGCTGGGATGCAGCTCTCCGCAGCCCTTCTTCCAGCTCCACGCTGGCTGGCAGACCTGCAAGAGCAGAGCCAGATTGTCAGCATATGGGATCGTTGGGCTGTTTTAAGCATTGTTTTAAGATGAAAAAGGGGGGGATTAGGAGTGTCTTGTCATGTGGATGCCGTCCCAGGAAACAGGGTACTGTGCTGCTGCTGTGCAGTCATTCGGCACGTGCACTGTAAGAAGGAGGATATTTTGCCCATGGTAGGAATGAGCTGGTGGCAGAGAGGGATTTAAACCTGTCGTCTCATTGCTGGGCTCCTTTGGCAGCCCTGTCGTTGCACCACTTTTAGCAGTCAGGCTGCCAGTTTTCTCTAGCAGCCGGAACACATGTCCTCTAGTAGCCAGACTTAGCCCTTTGTAAGCTTCTCTGTGCTTTTTTGGCCTCAGAGTGTTTGCTTGAGGCTGGATGGCTGTGCACGCTGGTATCCTCTCCTTGGAGTGTGCCATGGTGATAGTATAGGCCGTACCCTGCTCCTGCCCAGGTGCTCTTAGCTGGGGAAGGCTCCGGCCCTGCGACAGGTCCATGTCCCAGCCCCGACACTGCCAGTGACATGCGAGTCCTTGACTGCTTGCTGAATGTTTCCTAGAAACCTGCTGGCGCTGACTGATGATATCCTGAAAAGAGGGGTTTCTGCAGGGCTGAAATGACATCCTCCATAAGACCCAGAGTAAAAGATGTTCAGGAAGCAGCTGCAGGTCACTTGTTGGCGATTTGAAATAAGACAACTTTTAGCCAAGGATGTAATTTTCTGCAATTTCAGGAAGAAAAAAAATTTATGGACACAAAATATGCTGGAAGACTTTGCCCTTGAGGACTCAATTTTGAGGAGGCGGCAGAAGTCCATTGTGCATTTTGTACAAAATTTTGCTTACATAATCCTTTCATGATTGAAGTATCAGGAAATCTGCTCTTTAGCATCTTAAAAATTTGCAGGCTTTGGGCACTGTCAAAGCTCAGGATTTACCCAAAACTTGAATCTAATTAAAAATGCATTTCAAAGCAAACACCTTTTTAATAGGAGCAGGAGTGAGATGTGCAGGGCAAAGCAAGTTGGATGTGGTGGTATTGGTGGGGCTGGTGTGGGGTCATAGGTCTGGAGAGGCTGGGGACTTGGTACAGTAGGACTGGGAGAAGCTGGTGTGGGTCTGGGAGAGACGTGGGTCATAGGTCTGCGAGAGGCTGGGGACTTGGTACAGTAGGACTGGGAGAAGCTGGTGTGGGTCTGGGAGAGGCTCGAGTGGGGGTCATAGGTCTGGGAGAGGCTGGGGACTTGGTACAGTGGAATGGGTTACAGTAGGACTGGGAGAAGCTGGTGTGGGTCTGGGAGAGAGTGGGGTCATAGGTCTGCGAGGGAGAGGCTGGGGACTTGGTACAGTGGGACTGGGAGAAGCTGGTGTGGGTCTGGGAGAGGCTGAGTGGGGGTCATAGGTCTGGGAGAGGCTGGGGACTTGGTACAGTGGGACTGGGAAAAGCTGGTGTGGG